>NC_056461.1:8950983-9248483 GCF_018296145.1 Oncorhynchus tshawytscha | reverse complement strand
CTCCTGGTCCTTGTTCCCGGGGCCCAGAGTTATGCCCCTGGGCCTGCCTGGTTGCAGTGTGAAGTGGTGGCGGGCAGACCGAGTCATTATGGGGCCTGCTACCCTACCCTAGGCACTCTGCCCTGCTCTGTCTTCCTGCCTGCCTGGCTGGGTGGATGATCAGGCTGGTGCTATGGTTCTCTGGGTGGGACAGAGAGACTCACCTTGCTTTGATGCCCTTGGCTGTCCCGGAATGAGAGTGAGAGGACTCACGCGCCCCCACCCTTTTAAAGCCTCCCCTGGCAAAGGGCCACACTGAAAGCCCCAGCTCAGCAGCGGGGAGGAGCCTCTCTTTGTCCCTCCGACAAAAGCGGGGGTTAATCTATAGAGGGACTGAAGTGCAGACGCCACACTATCACCCAGGGCAGGGACCAGGGGTAGGGAGAAGAGGAGGAGAGAAGAGACAAGTGCAGGGCACTTGGAATGTCAAGGGGTGATGAGAGGAGGGGGATTCCCTCCAAAAGCCACGTACAGTAGCCTACACTTGATTTTTCTCTCTCTCTCTCCCTCTCTCTCTCTCTCTCTGTCTCTCTCTACCTCTTCCTCACTATCCCCTCCTTTCATTTCTTCTTTATTTCTATCGTTCACAATCACATCTCATGGGTTCTTGTGGGTCTCTCAGCTAACGAGCTGTATCCCAAGAGCCCTCATGGATGACCCTGTCCTCTCTGTTGACAAGCATGTCATGTCCTTTACTCACCTGTAGGGAGAGACCTGTCTGTCTCTCTGTCTTTCTCACTCTGGTTCACCTCACCTCACCCGCTCCGTTGCAATCCCTGCCCCCTATTTCCTCCCAAAGGATCGATAAAGTAGTCTGTCTGTCTGTCTCTCTCTCTCTCTCTCTCTCTCTGTCTGTCTCACTCTGGTTCACCTCACCTCAACTGCTCCGTTGCAATCCCTGCCCCCTATTTCCTCCCAAAGGATCAATAAAGTATTCTGTCTGTCTGTCTGTCTGTCTAACTGACTGACTTAATTGTTATTATGTCATCACTAATGCCTTTGGTTGATTGTCACGGTAAAAGGTTGACAGGACTGAAACCGAACATCTTCAATATAAACATACAAGTTCAACTTGTGCACGGTTGACCTTTTGAGACTGTTGATGACCGAGGTCATTCCGTTTAGCCCCACCATGAGACGCTGTCATTCCGTTTAGCCCCACCATGAGACGCTGTCATTCCGTTTAGCCCCACCATGAGACGCTGTCATTCCGTTTAGCCCCACCATGAGACGCTGTCATTCCGTTTAGCCCCACCATGAGACGCTGTCATTCCGTTTAGCCCCACCATGAGACGCTGTCATTCCGTTTAGCCCCAACATGAGGCGCTGTCATTCCGTTTAGCCCCACCATGAGGCGCTGTCATTCCGTTTAGCCCCACCATGAGGCGCTGTCATTCCGTTTAGCCCCACCATGAGGCGCTGTCATTCCGTTTAGCCCCACCATGAGGCGCTGTCATTCCGTTTAGCCCCACCATGAGGCGCTGTCATTCCGTTTAGCCCCACCATGAGACGCGGCATGTAGCGTCGAAGGGGCGCATCTTATTTCGCCCTGCCAATTATTCATAGTTAATCTGCAGCATGATCAGGGCGCCCCCATGTTTCATAACACAGAGCAGCAGGAGGCTCCATTTGGTGCTGGAATGTGGACATCTCGTCTGGCAGATAGAGAGAGAAACATAAACATAGAGAGAGAGGAATAAGCCGAGCCAAGAAATGAGACAGAGGACCGAGTTGGAAGAGGGTCAGCAGCAGGCAAGTCTTGCTCCAGCAGCTTTAGCAGGAAACCCTCAGACGGGTTACACGTCAACAGTGGAACGGACCGCTTCGAAGAAAGAGAAATGCTGGTTATGAACTATTACAGTTGGTTAACCATTAGGCTTAAGTGGATCCGGCTATCTAATGAGGTCTGTGTGTTGCTAGAAGGCCGGTGACGTCAACCGACACAAATACAATGAAAGCAACGCCGCCCAAACAAGGAGAGGGACCGACAAATGGAAAATGAAAAGTGGATCCGTGATGGCTAGAAGGCGGAAGTCGTGACGGTTGTAGTGTTGTAGGTCAGTACAACAAGAAGAAAACAATTACTCAGAAAAACTCCACAGCACTAAAAGAAGGTTGCTTACAATCATTTATTCATTCATGAACACATGTTGTTTTGACAAACTCTGTTATAATGCGTAAGCTGTTTATAACGCATTAGCCATAGCTGTAGTATTGGACATGGCTTTTCCATTAGCCATAGCTTTAGCATAACCATGGTTTTGGTGTTAGCCATAGCTTTAGCATAGCCATGGCTTTTGCATTAGCCATAGCTTTAGCATAGCCATGGTTTTTGCATTCGCCATAGCTTTAGCATAGCCACAGCTTTAGCATAGCCATGGCTTTGGTGTTAGCGAGCACAGCGCTGCGCTGGCTGTTATGACAGCAGTGACGACCCAGTCAACCATTAGTCAACAGAGAAAGGAGCAGAAACTAGACTGGTACTAGCCTCCCTCTCTCTGACTGGATCCTGTGGAAAGATGGTATCTACGGCTGTATGGCTGCCTTTACACAGCCAGCTCAATTCTAATCTTTTTTTCCCACTAATTGGTCATTTGACCAATCAGATCAGCTCCTTTTCCCAATAAAAATATCAGAATTGGACTGCCTTTGTAAACACAGCCTATGTTTCTGATTCTACACTGACCTGCTAAGAATGATAAGATAACATAACAGAATAATGACTCTGAATTACAAATAATACAGAGATAGATTTCCTAGACATTGATAGGTGCCCAGGTTTCCATGTAAAATTGGTCTAATCTATTTTTGCATTTTACCTGTTGAGATCATCATTTGCCATTATTTTATACACTTTTTTGTACCCTTACTCAACCAACCTTTACTCTTCCAACCTTTTACTCTTCCAACCTTTACTCTACTGACCTTTACTCTTCCAACCTTTTACTCTTCCAACCTTTACTCTACCAACCTTTACTCTTCCAACCTTTACTCAACCAACCTTTACTCTTCCAACCTTTACTCTTCCAACCTTTACTCTTCCAACCTTTACTCTTCCAACCTTTTACTCTTCCAACCTTTACTCAACCAACCTTTACTCTACCAACTTTTACTCTTCCAACCTTTACTCTACTGACCTTTACTCTTCCAACCTTTACTCTACCAACCTTTTACTCTACCAACCTTTACTCTACTGACCTTTACTCTTCCAACATTTACTCTACCAACCTTTACTCTTCCAACCTTTACTCAACCAACCTTTACTCTTCTAACCTTTACTCTACTGACCTTTACTCTTCCAACCTTTACTCTACCAACCTTTACTCTACCAACCTTTACTCTTCCAACCTTTACTCTTCTAACCTTTACTCTTCCAACCTTTTACTCTTCCAACCTTTACTCTACTGACCTTTACTCTTCCAACCTTTACTCTACCAACCGTTACTTTTCCAACCTTTTACTCTTCCAACCTTTACTCTACCAACCTTTACTCTTCCAACCTTTACTCAACCAACCTTTACTCTTCTAACCTTTACTCTTCCAACCTTTACTCTTCCAACCTTTTACTCTACCAACCTTTACTCTACTGACCTTTACTCTTCCAACCTTTACTCTACCAACCTTTACTCTTCCAACCTTTACTCTTCTAACCTTTACTCTTCCAACCTTTTACTCTTCCAACCTTTACTCTACTGACCTTTACTCTTCCAACCTTTACTCTACCAACCGTTACTCTTCCAACCTTTTACTCTTCCAACCTTTACTCTACCAACCTTTACTCTTCCAACCTTTACTCTACCAACCTTTACTCTTCCAACCTTTACTCTACCAACCTTTACTCTTCCAACCTTTACTCTACCAACCTTTACTTTACCAACCTTTACTCTTCCAACCTTTTACTCTTCCAACCTTTTACTCTACCAACCTTTACTCTACCAACCTTTTACTCTTCCAACCTTTACTCTTCCAACCTTTACTCTACCAACCTTTTACTCTACCGACCTTTTACTCTACCGACCTTTTACTCTACCGACCTTTTACTCTACCAACCTTTACTCAACCAGCTAGTTTTGGACTCATTATGCCCTAGTAGTGGATTGTCGTCACAGCTGTACCCTTGACATTCTTTGACACACAAACAAAACCCAGCCCCTCCTCCCCGTGGCTGCCTGAACACTTCACTTTATACAGTGACACTTCCCACAAGGCCTCATGTTGTCACTAGGCAGGAACCTGCAACTCTGCCTCAGGCTCTGGGCCACACATAGGTCACTATACATCATGCTAAGGTATTGCTGCTCTATGTCTTGCTTCAGCCTACAGATATGGGTTTATATCTTAGATAGATATAGGTGATGAACAATCAATCGATCACGGATTGCGATGCACACGTCAACATTTTAAAAGTTATCCAGCGATATGACCACTGATATTGACCTACAGTACACAGTGGAGACCTGCACTTGATTGGACAATGGACGGAGAAGACGAACATTGTCAAAAAGACCTGTGGTGGGTGGGGGGGTGGAGAGGGTAGATGGAGATGGGATCGAGAGAGATGGAAGGAGAGAGTAGTGAGACTAAAGGGTTGGACATTCTCCTCCAGGTTATTTCTATTATTCCGCCTCTCTCTTCCATGTCACCATCACCCTCCTTTGCCACACTTCTAGGTGCTTTTTAATGCTGTGGTGCTGTCTGTGTGTTAGTGTTAGCTGTCTGTGTGTTAGCGTCATGTCAATGTGAAACGTGTGTGTGCTGCCTGTGTGTTAGTGTTAGCTGTCTGTGTGTTAGTGTTAGCTGTCTGTGTGTTAGCGTCATGTCAATGTGCAACGTGTGTGCTGTCTGTGTGTGCTGTCTGTGTGTTAGTGTTAGCTGTCTGTGTGTTAGCGTCATGTCAATGTGAAACGTGTGTGTGCTGTCTGTGTGTGCTGTCTGTGTGTTAGCGTCATGTCAATGTGAAACTGTGTGTGTGCTGTCTGTGTGTGCTGTCTGTGTGTTAGTGTTAGCTGTCTGTGTGTTAGCGTCATGTCAATGTGAAACGTGTGTGTGCTGTCTGTGTGTGCTGTCTGTGTGTTAGCGTCATGTCAATGTGAAACGTGTGTGTGCTGTCTGTGTGTGCTGTCTGTGTGTTAGCGTCATGTCTATGTGAAACTGTCTGTGTGCTGTCTGTGTGTGCTGTCTGTGTGTGCTGTCTGTGTGTTAGCGTCATGTCTATGTGAAACGTGTGTGTGCTGTCTGTGTGTGCTGTCTGTGTGTGCTGTCTGTGTGTGCTGTGCTGTGTGTGCTGTCTGTGTGTTAGTGTTAGCTGTCTGTGTGTGCTGTCTGTGTGTGCTGTCTGTGTGTGCTGTCTGTGTGTTAGCGTCATGTCTATGTGAAACGTGTGTGTGCTGTCTGTGTGTGCTGTCTGTGTGTGCTGTCTGTGTGTGCTGTCTGTGTGTTAGTGTTAGCTGTCTGTGTGTTAGCGTCATGTCTATGTGAAACGTGTGTGTGCTGTCTGTGTGTTAGCGTCATGTCAATGTGAAACTGTGTGTGTGCTGTCTGTGTGTGCTGTCTGTGTGTTAGTGTTAGCTGTCTGTGTGTGCTGTCTGTGTGTTAGCGTCATGTCAATGTGAAATGTGTGTGTGCTGTCTGTGTGTGCTGTCTGTGTGTGCTGTCTGTGTGTTAGCGTCATACCTATGTGAAACGTGTGTGTGCTGTCTGTGTGTGCTGTCTGTGTGTGCTGTCTGTGTGTTAGTGTTAGCTGTCTGTGTGTTAGTGTTAGCTGTCTGTGTGTGCTGTCTGTGTGTGCTGTCTGTGTGTTAGCGTCATGTCTATGTGAAACGTGTGTGTGCTGTCTGTGTGTTAGCGTCATATCTATGTGAAACGTGTGTGTGCTGTCTGTGTGTGCTGTCTGTGTGTGCTGTCTGTGTGTTAGCGTCATATCTATGTGAAACGTGTGTGTGCTGTCTGTGTGTGCTGTCTGTGTGTGCTGTCTGTGTGTTAGCGTCATATCTATGTGAAACGTGTGTGTGCTGTCTGTGTGTGCTGTCTGTGTGTGCTGTCTGTGTGTTAGTGTTAGCTGTCTGTGTGTGCTGTCTGTGTGTGCTGTCTGTGTGTGCTGTCTGTGTGTTAGCGTCATGTCAATGTGAAACGTGTGTGTGCTGTCTGTGTGTGCTGTCTGTGTGTTAGTCTGTCATATCTATGTGAAACGTGTGTGTGCTGTCTCTGTGTGCTGTCTGTGTGTGCTGTCTGTGTGTTAGCGTCATGTCAATGTGAAACGTGTGTGTGCTGTCTGTGTGTGCTGTCTGTGTGTTAGTGTTAGCTGTCTGTGTGTGCTGTCTGTGTGTTAGTGTTAGCTGTCTGTGTGTGCTGTCTGTGTGTGCTGTCTGTGTGTGCTGTCTGTGTGTTAGTGTCATGTCTATGTGAAACGTGTGTGTGCTGTCTGTGTGTGCTGTCTGTGTGTTAGTGTTAGCTGTCTGTGTGTTAGTGTTAGCTGTCTGTGTGTTAGTGTTAGCTGTCTGTGTGTGCTGTCTGTGTGTTAGTGTTAGCTGTCTGTGTGTTAGTGTGTGCTGTCTGTGTGTGCTGTCTGTGTGTTAGCGTCATGTCAATGTGAAACGTGTGTGTGCTGTCTGTGTGTGCTGTCTGTGTGTGCTGTCTGTGTGTTAGTGTTAGCTGTCTGTGTGTGCTGTCTGTGTGTTAGTGTTAGCTGTCTGTGTGTGCTGTCTGTGTGTTAGTGTTAGCTGTCTGTGTGTGCTGTCTGTGTGTGCTGTCTGTGCTGTCTAGTGTTAGCTGTCTGTGTGTGCTGTCTGTGTGTGCTGTCTGTGTGTTAGTGTCATGTCTATGTGAAAGTGTTGTGTGTGCTGTCTGTGTGTTAGTGTTAGCTGTCTGTGTGTTAGTGTTAGCTGTCTGTGTGTTAGGGTCATGTCAATGTGAAACGTGTGTGTGCTGTCTGTGTGTGCTGTCTGTGTGTGCTGTCTGTGTGTGCTGTCTGTGTGTTAGTGTAGCTTAGCTGTCTGTGTGTGCTGTCTGTGTGTGCTGTCTGTGTGTGCTGTCTGTGTGTTAGTGTCATGTCTATGTGAAACTGTGTGTGTGTGCTGTCTGTGTGTGCTGTCTGTGTGTGCTGTCTGTGTGTTTGTGTTAGCTGTCTGTGTGTGCTGTCTGTGTGTTAGCGTCATGTCTATGTGAAACGTGTGTGTGCTGTCTGTGTGTGCTGTCTGTGTGTTAGTGTTAGCTGTCTGTGTGTTAGCGTCATGTCAATGTGAAACGTGTGTGTGCTGTCTGTGTGTGCTGTCTGTGTGTTAGCGTCATGTCAATGTGAAACGTGTGTGTGCTGTCTGTGTGTGCTGTCTGTGTGTGCTGTCTGTGTGTTAGTGTTAGCTGTCTGTGTGTTAGCGTCATGTCTATGTGAAACGTGTGTGTGCTGTCTGTGTGCTGCTGTCTGTGTGTGCTGTCTGTGTGTTGTGCGTGCTGTCTATGTGAAACGTGTGTGTGCTGTCTGTGTGTGCTGTCTGTGTGTTAGCGTCATATCTATGTGAAACGTGTGTGTGCTGTCTGTGTGTGCTGTCTGTGTGTGCTGTCTGTGTGTTAGCGCTGTCTATGTGAAAGTGTTGTGCTGTCTGTGTGTGCTGTCTGTGTGTTAGCGTCATGTCAATGTGAAACGTGTGTGTGCTGTCTGTGTGTGCTGTCTGTGTGTGCTGTCTGTGTGTTAGTGTTGCTGTCTGTGTGTTAGCTGTCATGTCAATGTGAAACGTGCTGTGCTGTATGTGTGTGCTGTCTGTGTGTGCTGTCTGTGTGTACTGTCTGTGTGTGCTGTCTGTGTGTGCTGTCTGTGTGTTAGCGTCATGTCAATGTGAAACGTGTGTGTGCTGTCTGTGTGTGCTGTATGTGTTTGGGAGACAAAAAAAGACAGTCTGTGTGAGATATTATCAGGTCTTTTACATGTTCTTTGATAATAATATTACATCATTTTACCTTTATTTAACAAGGCAAGTCAGTTAGGAACACATTCTTATTTTCAACGACAGCCTAGGAACAGTGGGTTAACTGCCTTGTTCAGGGGCAGAACGACAGATTTGTACCTTGTCAGCTCGGGGATTTGATCTTGCAACCTTTCAGTTACTTGACCAACACTCTAACCACTAGGCTACCTGCCGCTACCCCATTATGATCCTTCTCATTTGAAAAATACGAATAGGGAGCATTACTTTATTTTATTGATTTGCTCTCAACTAACCAGATGAAGAAGAAGAAGATCACCAAAAAAAATCCGTCCGGACAAAACGTACGTGAATGGAAATAAATTGCAATCCCCCCTTTTCTTAATCAACTTTTCCCACTTCAAAATCAAATGTTTTGCCATTTTGAATCATAAGTCTTTTGTCTTTTGGAAACTAAGCTCAGTGCTGGTGCAGTTTCACCTGTTAGAGAAAGATACAGAGTGTGTGTGTGTGTGTGTGTGTGTGTGTGTGTGTGTGTGTGTGTGTGTGTGTGTGTGTGTGTGTGTGTGTGCGTGTGTTAACTCCTTGCTCCCTCCAGGTCTATGCATTCATGTGCCCTAAATGCTACTGTAGCTTACAGGCCCAGCTCACTAACAGAGGGGGAAAGTGCCATTGTCAGGGCTTTCCATTGACAGCAAAGTGCCTACAGGCAGTGGGGGGGGGTTCTGGTTGTTGCGATGACCCAGGGGGCTTTGGTCCAGACCAACTCTGATGACGCTGGTGCTTCTATTGTCCACCGAGCCCTTGCGTTCAGCCTTTGCCAGGGTATAAAAGCTAGGGTTCTGCGCTGAGATGGCCAGCACGATCCAGCCTACCCCACACGGCACAGCAAGCTGTACACGCAGGTAAGGACACACCCCACACCAACTGAAAACAGCAGTCGATCCACAGCAGCAAACAGCGCACAGGGGCCCACTCCTCTCAGCCTACCATGCCCGGGTGTGTCACCCCCAGGCGGGGCAGAGCCCCTAACAGAGGCTCGGGCCTCAGGGCCTACATGAGGCACTCAGACCCCAGGCTGGATTGGTACAACGGATGGTTATTTTCTCCTTGGAGATTCTGATCCATCCTATGGAAGTGTTTGGCTGCTGTTTCCTGCCTCAGTTAGTTACAAGACTAAGAAATAGTAACAGATACACAAACAAAACACATTCAACTCTGTAGTGAGAACACACCTTTACCTGATCTGTGTTTTGATCTTTTTTTCTCTCTCCCTGTCCCTCTTTCTCTCAATCGATCTCTCCATCTCCCACACTATTCTCCCTTTCCCTTTCTGCTCTCTCTGCCTGCCCCATCTTCTTTCCTCTGACATACCTCTCCTCCTCTCCCCGTCATCTCACATCTCTCCATTCTCCCTCCCTCTAACCCCTCTCCCTCAATCCATTCCTTCTCCCCCCTCCGCGCTCTCCGTCAGAATCTCCTGATCCCTCACCATGTCTCAGACCGCCAAGTCCGCCTCCAGCCAGGGCACTGATGTCAAGGACAAGGGAGCCCCTGCCCCTGCTGCCACTAGCAAGGCCACTAAGACCGGAGAACCCAGTGTCGGAAACTTCCGAGTGAGTCGTCACACGTCCATTTAAACATACACCACAACCCAGTTGAGAGCAAAGTCCACCCGTTGTGTGGGAGCAGCAAACAGCTTAACGTTAGCCATTCTCTTTGAACTTTTCATCTGAGCCGGGCTAATTGACTACGGATGGAACATCGTACAGGGGCGTTCGTTGTGGTTGGTAAATGTTGCTACTTAAGTCTGCGTGTCTTAAGATGACCCCAGAGATCTTGCAGCCTTCACAGCAGTACGGGTCGGCTTTGGGTTTTATAGTGGAAGGCGGTACAGGTAGTCCGAGGACAGGAAGAACGTCAGAGCTTTCTAACGGATCGACAAACTGAATGGCTCAAACGGTAAAGGGCTCTGAGACCTCGTTACATACCTGCAGTAGTAAAAGGCACCAAATGCCCTCTAATTCTATGGCAAAAGGGTCAACATAGAAAAACAAATATTTGCGGACGACGGACAGTATCTCACCCTTGACCTCTTCCAGGGATAAATGGCATCTAACCTCTGACCACTCACTGCCCCCCTGTAGATCATGCTGTTCGACCAGGAGAACTTCCAGGGCCGAATGATGGAGGTCCAGAACGAGTGCATGAACGTGTGTGAACGCGGCATGGACAGAGTGCGCAGTATCATCGTCGAGTGCGGACCGTAAGTGGACACACACACCTACAGGGCAAGATTACACACACACACACACACACACAGTCACACACACAATCACACACATACACACCTACAGGGCAAGATACACACACACACACACACACACACACACACACACACACACACACACACACACACACACACACACACACACACACACAGTCACACACACAATCACACCTACAGCGCAAGATTACACACACACACACACAGATACACACACACACAGTCACACACACCTACAGGACACAATCAATCATCTCTACATGCTAGTCCAACACACAGGAAGACAAACTCAGACTGAGCCCAAAACATTTGAGCCCAAACACTGATGCTGTCATTTTTCGTGGCCTTTTCACGCACATTTAATTTTGACCCGTCTTCTAATCCCTCTCCCCCCTCTCCCCCTTGTCCCCGGCGGCCACCCCCCTCCAGCTTTGTTGCCTTTGAGCAGACTAACTTCCGCGGGGAGATGTTCATCCTGGAGAAGGGAGAGTACCCTCGCTGGGATACCTGGAGCAACTCTTACCGTAGCGACTGCCTCATGTCCCTCAGGCCCATCCGCATGGTGAGGAACACACGCATTCCCAAAACACACACTGTCACATTTTCCTATATACGCTCTCTCACACACATTCCAAACATGACAGTGACGAATGAGTTCGCCAGAGCGTAAAAACAGCCGGTGACCAGGGCTAATACAGTAGCTAGTGAAGAGACCTTCCAGCCTTTTCCATGACCCCCCCATCTCTCCTTCCTCCACACCACAGGACAGCCTGGAGCACAAGATCTGTCTGTTTGAGCTCTCCGACTTCAAGGGCAATAAGATGGAGATCCAGGAGGATGACGTGCCAACCCTCTGGGCGCACGGCTTCACCGACAGAGTGGGCAGCGTGAGGGTGCCTGGCGGAGTGTGAGTGTACACAGACACACTCGTACTTACGCACACACACCAGAAATCTATTTTCATGGATACTGGGACCGAAAAACCCTCACCTATATCGAAGATTAAAAAAAAAAAAAACATATCTGTAGGCTGAAGCAAGACATAGAGCAGCAATACATTAGCATGATGTATAGTGACCTATGTGTGGCCCAGAGCCTGAGGCAGAGTTGCAGGTTCCTGCCTAGTGACAACATGAGGCCTTGTGGGAAGTGTCACTGTATAAAGTGAAGTGTTCAGGCAGCCACGGGGAGGAGGGGCTGGGTTTAGAATGTCACACTTTAAAGTGGAAACGCAGAACTCCAATGTGACTCATGTTGTCTCTAAAAAAACAGACTAAAAATGACTATCAATCTAAATGTAACAAAACATGACCTTCTCTCCTTTCCTCCTCTCTCCAGGTGGGTGGGTTACCAGTACCCCGGATACAGAGGCTACCAGTACCTATTTGAGTGTGGTGACTACAGACACTACAACGAGTTCTGTGCCTTCCAGCCTCAGATCCAGTCCATGCGTCGCGTCAGGGACATGCAGTTCCACCAGCGTGGTTGCTTCAACCTCACCTCCGCCAGCAAGTGAGCGACCTCTGGTGGATGCACGCTGTAACTGCAGCCAGCCAGCCAGCCCTCCCTCACTCAATCCGCCCATCGGGCGCTTTTTATTTCTCCAATCCTATTCCTCCTTTCCTTCCCTTCACCCCTCCATCCTAAAGGGATGGAACGGCAGCATCGTACCGAACGGAACAACCTAAATGACTTTTTATGATGCCAAATAATAAACATGTTCTGAAAAACTATAATTCCTTTCGCCCTGGACTACTTTATTCAAAGCCTTGTGTTCACTGTGACAACATTTTTGTGACAACATTTTGTGCCTCATTGTCCCTTTCTCTCTGTTTGATATTCCTTGTCTCTTTCTCTCTTCCCTTTTTGTCTGTCCAACTGTATTCTCCCTATATGTCTTCCTTCTGTTCTTCTCTCTTCCATCTGTTGGACTGAGAAAGGACCATCTGATTAGCGAGGGGTTAAAGGCTGAACACAGCCCCTCTCACCCGCTGACAGACAGTCCCGGGCTCTCAGTTGTAGATGGAACAGTAGAAATGATTATTGCCAAACAATGAGGATGCATGTAGATAAAGCTTTGTATAACGTTAATCAACGTCACCTTGAGTCGGCTCGCGAGTGGCGCAGCGGTCTAAGGCACTGCATCTCAATGCTAGAGATATCACTACAGGCCCTGGTTCGATTCCAGGCCGTGCTTGGGAGGCCCATAGGGCGGCGCACAATTGGCCCAGTGTCGTTAGGTTTTGGCCGGGGTAGGCCGTCATTGTAAATAAGATTTTGTTCTTAACTGACTTGACTGGTTAAACAAAGGTTACATAAAAATGATAAAACATCTCTGAAGGTTCCGAGAGCCCACGTTGTCCTCCAAAGCTGTTGCTAAGTCATAATTGACGCTTCCGCGTTGTGCTGTTTTATTTCCGATCGTTTTCAAAAGCTCTGAAGATACACAGCAAGTGAAAGCAGATCTGCAATTGGTTGAAAGCACAACGGTACAGGCTTGGATGCACATCATGCTAATCAATAAAAACTTGTACATTTGCTGCTGTGTTTTGCTTGTTTACAGCGCCGCTTCATTTTAGTGGGAAATTGTCGCGATGCGCTCGATTGTAATCACCAAACATGTTATACTTGTCTGAATTCTATATGGGTCTGGTCTGCTTAGTTCATTGACTGTATATGAACCAGAACTAAAACTAGGGAGTGGGATGTCTCGCGTCCTCTTCCGTCTCTGTATGATTGCACAAGCAGCACACTGAGCAGTCGTCAACATGGCAGCACTTTTCAAAGCTAGAAAAGGTCCGTATTACAATCAATGCACAAACTATAGACGTGCTCATTTGTCTCTCAAATACAACGGGTTCTTTGTACTTGCTCTATTGGTGTGTTGACCCTTCGACAATAAAATAGACTTGGGACAGTCATTTGCCGGGGTGATAAGATGTGTATAACTAAGCTCATTGGTCTATCCGTGCTAACACTAATGGCGAAGTAACGACCGCTAGCTGCATATGTGAGTGTGTGGTTAGCTTCTAGCCCATCTCTAAAATAAACCCAGTTATGCATTGCTAGAACGCTGCTTTTTATAGTGGCGGTCAATAATAACTTCCAAGGCAACGTGATTGGGGTTAATGATCGCAGTCGTAACGTAAGCATCATTGACATAGTTTATCGTTCACAGAAACCCTGTTTGCGCTGGTTGCTTGGGTGGTTATCGATGTCGCAAATACACACGATTGGCATTGTACCGTAGTGAATATATTCACATTTCTAGTTTTCTGGTGTCACCTCAAGTCTTCACTCGAGCAGGCGCGTTCTCAGTGGGACACGTTAAGGACGCGGTGGACGGATGATGACCTTTCACCTAGTCTACCGCTGTGCTGGTCAGCTAACCGGGTATGAAGATTATCTCCATTATTTAGATCCTGTATGGGTTCAGTATATCACATTACATATTCTTGAGGGAATTTGCACAGGTGAATGACTGTTCAGTAGCAAATGACTATTCTTTGTAGTTTGCGAGACACACAGCCTACATCCATCCGTCAAACCTTAGATTAAGAGAGCAAGGGCCTCAATCAAGGTTGCTATATAATAACTTCATCATCGGTAGGTCATTTTTCATGTCCACTTTTCAACACTTACCCCAGAGGCAGGGAGTTGTGGGCGGGTGGGTTGGGCCCATTTATGATCATTGGTTGGGTGTCACACAGAATCGACCTGGACAGTTGGATTCACACAGGTGTAATGCAACACTGATAACTCTGTCTAACAATAGTGTCACGATGTTGTAAATTCATGCTAGACATGAGCAGGTCCTACAGTACTAAAGTCTCTCTGTCTCTCTCTCCCTCTCCCCATCTCTCTCTCTCTCTCAGCCCTTGGCCTGTGTGGCTGTAGATCTCTGTCCTCGCTAGCTGAGCTACCAGAGATGCATCAGATGATGAGACAGACCTGTAGAGACTATGCAGACAGAGAACTGGCTCCTATTGCTGGCAAATTAGACAAGGAGCACCTCTTTCCCGCCCAACAGGTACTCACACCACTAAACAGGAGGTATACACACACACTCTAACACAGTGGTATTCAAACTTTTTCAGCAGGGACCCCCAAATCTAATGACACAACAAATACCCCCCAAATCCATTACATTTTCATCTCTCTTATCATAATGAAAATAAACTAATACATACACATACTCTACGTTTTTATTTGTCAAAATATCTTTCTCCAAAAATTTTTTTAATATTGTCCCATGTTATAATCTGTACTCATAATTGTTGTTGTTGAATACCACTGCATCCACCTGTGTGTTTGTACAGGTGCGAGAGCTGGGTGCTATGGGGGTGATGGCTGTAGAGGTTCCTGAGGCGCTGGGAGGAGCAGGTATGGACTACCTGGCCTACTCTCTGGCCGTGGAGGAGATCAGTAGGGGATGTGGCAGCACTGGATGTGTGGTCTCGGTCAACAACGTACGTAAGCGTGTGTGTGTGTGTGTGTGTGAGTGAAAGAGACTGTCTTTTGTCTTGCACTGATACAAAAGTGTGTGTGTGTGTGTATAGTCTTTGTACATAGGGCCGATATTGAAGTTTGGAACACCGGGGCAGAAGGATCAGTGGATCACCCCTTTCACAACCGGAGAGAAAGTTGGCTGCTTCGCTCTGAGTGAACCAGGTACAAACACCTTTGTCCCAGAACCCTCCACTCACTTCTACGCTCCAACCTGGGGAAATGGGTGGTTGTTTCATTGTTGACGTCTTTTCTATCCTCTCCTTCACTCTCTCTCTCTCTGTGTGTCTCTCTCTCTGTGTCTCTCTCTCTGTGTCTCTCTCTCCTCTCTCTCTCTGTGTAGGTAATGGTAGTGATGCAGGGGCAGCGTCTACATTAGCCAGACAGGAGGGAGAGGAGTGGGTACTGAACGGGACTAAAGCCTGGATCAGCAACTGCTGGGATGCCTCAGCTACTGTCGTATTCGCTACCACCGACAAGTCACTCAAACACAAGGTTAGATACACCGCTGTTGGTGTCGAGCCATGGTTAAACACCTCTAGTCCCCCTCTCTCTCCCCCCTCTATCTCTCTCTATCAATATTTTATTACTTTATCAATGTAACTCATGCACGCAATTCATCTTGTTGCTGCTATTTGTGGGTCCGACAACAAAAGTCATTGTCCCTTCCCTCCCTCAGTGTATATATTCCCTCCCTCTGTAGGGTATCAGTGCATTCCTGGTGCCCATGCCTCACCCTGGCCTTTCCCTGGGGAAGAAGGAGGACAAGCTGGGCATCAGAGCAAACTCCACGGCCAACCTCATCCTGGAGGACTGTAGGATACCCCTGGGCAACATGCTGGGGCCACGAGGGTCTGGCTTCAAGATAGCCATGGTGGGATTGTAGGGTAGGGTGGGGTGGGGGGTGTTGCGAGGGGACGGGTGTACGTTTTGTGGTCCATCTCCGTGCGTGTGTACTGATCCCCTCTCTCGCCACAGCAAACCCTGGACGGTGGGCGTATAGGCATAGCATCCCAGGCTCTGGGCATTGCTCAGGCGGCTCTGGACTGTGCTGTGGACTACGCTCACAAACGCACCGCCTTCGGAGCTCCCATTGGCAAGCTGCAGGCCGTACAGGTATGCGTGTGTTAAAGTTTGTGTTTGAATGTTAAGGTGTGTAAGTGTCTGTTATCAAAGGGGTGTGTGTGTGTGTGTTTCAGTTCAAGCTGGCGGACATGGCTGTAGCTGTTGAAAGTGCTCGTCTCCTCACCTGGAAGGCTGCAATGCTAAAAGATGCCAAGAAACCTTTCACCAAGGTACACACAACACACACAACACACACCACACAACACACACACACAACACACACACCGTCCTCTCTGTCACACTACGTAACGTTGTACTCCCTCCTTCATGTCCCTACAGGAAGCAGCGATGGCCAAACTATCAGCGTCGGAGGCCGCTACCTTCTGCGGCCATCAGGTACGCATCGCGGAGCCCGCAATGTCATGTCTGCTAGAAGTAGTTTCTGACTATTGATCAATAGCGGATTTGACAGAATTCACAGAACATCTCAGATTGCTAACTCCTTCTAATGTTCTTTGCCTTCTGCGGAACTAAAAGTCGATCCAGGTTCTTGGGGGAATGGGTTACGTGACGGACATGCCAGCAGAGAGGCACTACCGCGACGCGCGAATCACTGAGATCTACGAGGGCACCAGTGAGATCCAGAGACTGGTGATAGCCAGCCAGCTGCTGAAGGAGTATGTACCATAGAGACTCCATCAACATGGAGATAAATATCAACCTTTCTGCCTTAACTTCATAATATTATCTGCTTTGAACTGATGGTGTCTGCTAATACAAGCTAGTAGACTCGCAATTCTCACCGGGACCCTGTCGGTGTGAGGTGCAGTGCCTACTAGAGCCACAGGAGGGGAGTGTAGAGTTTGGACTGCCCTGTCCTGCCGTCACCTGCACTTCAAACGACGAGGGAAATCACAACAACAACGTTTGAACACGTGTAACATCCCTCCTTATTCTCTGCCGTGTAAATATTCACTGATCTAAAAGTTCTGTAGTCATAAAACAAGGACTCCACGGCATACTGTAGTTGGCTAACGTCGTACCCAGGCTAGGCTGGTGGATGAGACTAGTAGTTAGCCTCCGCCATGTTGGAATCAGGGGGGGGTAGAGATGCATTTTGAAGTAATAAACAGGGTCACACACACACCTTAGTGTTCCTGTCGGTGCCTGGTCTGATGCTGCTCTCCAGGCTGCACAGAACCAAACATATTTTTTTTTTTTTATGGAACTGCGACGACTGGGAAGTAGTTTAATGGTTTAACACGTTTTTTTTGTCTTTATGACCGTCAGTTTTTAGGGTTAATGAATTAATCTCAGTTTTGATATAAAGAGTGATCTGTTCAGATGAAACTGTAAATGCCACAGCTGGAGAACCTGTTTCTGTCTGAGTTTCAAAGATGAAAATGATATGTTTTACGATGATGCCCTACACAGCCCAAGCTTGTGCCTCAACATAAACGGCTGTTGTTCATATTTTATCATAATTGATGGTACATGATGAAATAAAAAACATATTTTCATGTTAAATAGTGACACTCCGAGGCTGTTTTGTGACATGGCAACATGTCATTATTAACAGGTGGCAGCTGAATTGGGGAGGACAGGCAGGGACAGAATGAAGAAAATGCTGTTGAACACATGGTTACCATGTGGTTGATACCGTTCCATTCACGCCATTATTATGAGCCGTCCTCCCATCAGCAGCCTCCTGTGCTAAAGGGCCGGTTTCACAGACCCAGGTTAAGACTAGTATAACACAATCACACACATTGTTTCACATCAATTGCTTTTAATTTGCCATGCACTTAATTTGAACAATCATTTAAATCATGTAGCTGTTATTGAACTCTTAACAATCATTTAAATCATCAGCCAGATTAGGACTTAATTTGACTCCCATCAGGACAGACATGGGAAATCAATTAGAATCATCATTTTGTAATGTCGCAGATCCAGGGCCCAGTTTCAGGATCGCGATGGAATTTATGCTTAGGAGTGTTTTAACAATGCATTTCTCCTCCATCAGCCGAAGATGTAACGTGCGCATCCCAAAACATCACGCAAAGAGAACGTTCGCTAAGTGTGTCGTTGAGGCATGTGCCGATACTGATTGGATCGAAAGAGACAGCGCTGCTCTCTGGAGGTTGGATGATCTTTCTCCACTGAAATCTTACCTTAATTAACATTAGAATGATTCCACAATACTGATGACGGATCAGCTACTAAAAAGATATCATCACTTATGGCAGCAACTATTGAGTCGGGTTATTCTAATGCTTACCCTATAATGCAATAAATCAAGATTTTTGCACATCATTGCGCACATGTTGATACACACCGTGAAAAATATTGAGGCAAAATGACAGACAGTAGCATACAATTAGCAAAATAGAACTCAATTGAATGAACGTGACATCTATTTAAATATTATTGAATTATATAGGCCTATGTCGCCTATACTGTAGGCTAATTATCTTTTTAATGCAGTCATTAAGTGATTCACAAGTATCAACCAAGGAGCATCAATAAGTACATATTCTAATCAAAAGTAAGGGTTAGTGGCAATCAGTGGCGACCTGTCATTCAGGGCAGGTGGGGCTGTTTTGAGCCCCACATTTTTAGCCCCCCAAAAAATATATATACAGGCTTGCCTGTTTTGCATGTTATTTTGGCATTCATACGAGTCACATAGCAGTTTCCAAAATGCAGGTGTTTCAGCCTCGCTCAGTGCTTTCTGTGGTGGTGGGGCAAGCCAGCAGAAAATACAGAGCGATGCGCCGCGAAAACTTGACGCCGCGAAAACTTGACTTCAGTGAGTTCATGACAACTGGGAAGTCGGGAATAAAGGAGCTCGGACTGGGAAAATACGTTTTGAACAGTCATCCAACTCGAAATTGTAAATCCAGCCTCTTTCTAGAGCTACGACATGAAGGTCAATGACGTTCTCATGATTCGACCTTGTTTTTTTTCCAAGTTCCCAGTTGTTTTGAAAGCACCATAAATCCAGAGATTGACAGACTTTGATGACAAAATTTGCCAACAAAGACCCGCCGTGAAAACAGCACAACAAGGTGAGTCCAAAAATGTCTTGTTTGCTGCTGCATAAATGATGTAATATACCAGGGAGATATGTATACTGTAGCTAAGAAAGTAATACTAAGTGTATGTTGTGTAGTAAGATGTTAGTAGCCCACGTACCTCACTCTAATAATTTGGTCTATTTACCCCTCTTAATTTCGCCTACTGTTCTGACTTGGTGGTGCACATGTAGTCTATAACCTGTTTTAGAGAAATGTAATCATTGAATATTGTAAGAGCTTTCATTGTCTGCTTATATGCCTCCTTTATCTTTCCTATGGTTCTGACTTGGTGTACAGGTAAAACACTGTAATAACGGCCCATGTTCTGAATTCTGTCGCTGTACATTTCAAAAGTTCTCAACAAATAGTTATATTGACTACATCTGTCCTAGCTCGCTATTGTCTTCGTCGAAATTACGGATTGCCTCTGATCCGCTTATGTTTGTGGGCACCGTTTGTCACTGTTATAGCGCAATTAATGTATTGTTTAGTGTTGTGCATTTGCTGGCATGCATCCCACTTTTGTTATTTTTTGACCCACCAAGATTCACATGTTAAAATCGCCACTGGTGGCAATCACTACTCTCCCCTACAGCCATGCCCTCTGTCTCTGCTCTGCATTCTCACTCTTCCTCCATTCAAACTTTCTCTTTGTCTTCCTTTTAATTGGTCCTGGGCGCTGGTCGTGGCCACTGATAGGCTGATGGTCAGAGTTGTAGGTGTTTCTCTCCAGGAGAACCTCACCATTGGTGGAGTAGATGGCCTTGGACCAGGTCAGCACATTATCAGGGGTGTAGGACCAGTAGGACTGCCACCCAGACATGTAGGCCAGTATCCAGCTTGGGGAGAGGACTCTGTCCCAGACTTCCACGTCAGTTACCTGCCCCTCAAAATTAAACACTTTCAAGACAGGAGGCCCATTGGTCACCTACAAACGCACACAAAGAAATACAAATAAAAATATTGCATAATTAGAATACATATCTACTAAAGAAAAACGCTCATCTACATTATGCTGAATTACTTCATTAAACTCAGGAGTTTAATAGATTGTTTCAGTAGCTCTCAAAAGTTGACAATCTCAAGTCATGTTGAGAGGCACTGGGTCAGCAGCGGTGCCCCACCTACCCCCACTCCTCTCCTAACCCACTTTCTCTCCTCTTACCTGGCCAAACACCCTATTCCTGACGCTGACTGTCCCGCCTCTCCACACCTGGGCCATGCCTGTCTTTTTCTCCCAGGTAACACACAGGCTGGTCCAGGGGTGTGCCTCTCTGACAGCCCTGAACAGCTTATAGGAGCTAAAGTCCTGGGAGGAGTCGATGGAGAGGTGGTCCATCCCCCAATAATACCTTTTCAGTAAAAGGTTCCAGTTGTTCCCCTGAGTGAGGCTGAAGAAAGTCAAGTCTTCTCCCTCCTCGGCCATGTAACGCAGACACACAGTCAGAGCAGAGAGAGAGGGAGAGGGGCTGGTGTAGGGATATGAGGTGGAGGAGGGAGAGGAGTAGGGGGAACGGGAGAGTGAGGGAGCATCGCATCTGTGTACATGGTGAGTTCCCCTTCATTTGTCACTGTAAACATCTGACCACGCAGGTTTAAGGTGGAGGGGCCTGAGGCAGAGAATCAACAAATCCATCAACCAATGTTATCTGTGTAGCACTATAAAAAGTTATTTGTCACTAAACACTTCAAAGAACCCACACCTAACACAGTATCTGTGTGTGTGTTTGAATGCGCTACCTGATGGCGTTATTCGATATCTTGCCCCAGTTAGGCCCAACACCGACATCAGCACAAGAGCGTTAAGCAGCACCGAAACCATCTTCTTGTGAGCTTCGGCAGTGTGAGAAGATTTCGAGCATTAAGATCCTTACACCCGTCCTCAACAGCGTGTGCAAAAAAAACAAACAAACAAAAAAGCTATCCGATAGGTGTAGGTTTCGTTTCCCAGCAAGGCTTGCGAAAGAGTTTCGTTTCTGCAATGTCACGCAATTGCAGACGAACCACATTGACTCGTCTTTTCGTGTTTTTTTTTGTAACAAAACCAGGAATAGAATAGTGAGAAATCAAATAATGACCGAAACTTTGTTTTATAATTTATTTTAATTTTAAAATGTTGGTTTAATTGGAAGTAAACAGACCTCAGAACCCATAAGCATTGTGCGTGGTGAGGCGGGTGTTTTTCCACAAGGCTGCTGTCAGTAAATGCTTCATGTTTATTAGTTGAGTGTGCCCTCAAAATGCTTCAAACTTAACCCTTGGAGAATAAACAGGTGCATTGTATACATTTGATATTTTATGCCATACTCAAGGTGTTAGGGGACAAAATGAAACTTTGGTTCTAGTGTTATACTTTGTATTCCATGTTATAAAAAGGACCCCCACGAACACAGAACACTTCATTTCATGAGGATAGAGATTTACCATTGCTGAGATATCTTATTATTGTAAAAGGTTGCGGACAGATCCATGCTAATCCCTAGTTAATAATGGCACCAAATCACCTCTCTGAATTCTTAAATTCAACACTTTTGTCCAATATCTCAAGATAGGCTGGTAATATTGTTACAACATTTCCAGGGCTGATGTAGAATATACAAATAAAATGTATGAAATTAAAATGCTATATTATGCAAATGAAGGAACTTAATATGCAAAGTAGGTACTACGGAATACATCGTTACAGTAAATGAACCATATAGCTACCCGGACTATCTGCGTTGACCCTTTTTGTACAAACCTTTTTTAACTCCTCACATGCGTCGCTGCTACTGTTTATTATCTCTCCTGTTAACGAGTCACTTTATTCCTAGTTATATGTACATATCTACCTCAATTATCTCGTACCTCGACTCGGTACTGGTACCCTGTGTATACAGCCAAGTTATCCTTACTCATTGTGTATTTATTTTTACTTGTATTATTATGTGTTATTACTTTTCTACGATTTATCTACTTTCTTTCTCTCTGCATTGTTGGGAAGGGACTGTAAAGTAAGCATTTCACCGTTGGTCTAACACCTGTTTAAAAACATGTGACGAATACAATGTTATTTGATCATTTAAGACCAATAATTTAACTTACGATTGTCATATTATTAACAAATCTTCATGCAAAGCTGAGTTTGTAACAATTTATGAAATTAGAATACAACTTTGTGTACTGTTTTATGCAAGTTAGATACTTAATATTCTAATTTGTCTGTACATGAATTAAAAGAATACAGCATGTTAAGCCCATTAATTAAAAGTAAGGTTGTCATATTGTTAACATATATTGATGAGTAAGGTGCCGCCAGTGTTGTAGTACTCGAGTCCGGTCTCGAGACACTCAATATCGTCTTGTCTCGGTGTTGGATACATTTGTACTCGGTTTTGACTCGGTCTCAGACAGAGAGGTCTGGCTGAGACCAGCAGAGTAAAAAAACTTTTGTTGTTATTTTGAGAGTGAAAATCGGACAAAAAAACCTCATAAAAAGCATAGGAAAAAATATACTTTTTCACGCAGGGTGCCTTTCCTTTGCTGGTCATTTGGGAACTTCTGGGAATAATTTGAGTTATACCCACTTCTCCAGGCACCACTACACCACTGCATAGGGCTGATGGAAAGACAGCAGTCACACACAGCATGATGTTAGAGCACCACTACACCACTGCATAGGGCTGATGGAAAGACAGCAGTCACACACAGCATGATGTTAGAGCACCACTACACCACTACATAGGGCTGATGGAAAGACAGCAGTCACACACAGCATGATGTTAAAGCACCACTGCATAGGGCTGATGGAAAGACAGTAGTCACACACAGCATGATGTTAAAGCACCACTACACCACTGCATAGGGCTGATGGAAAGACAGTAGTCACACCCAGCATGATGTTAAAGCACCACTACACCACTGCATAGGGCTGATGGAAAGACAGTAGTCACACCCAGCATGATGTTAAAGCACCACTACACCACTGCATAGGGCTGATGGAAAGACAGCAGTCACACACAGCATGATGTTAAAGCACCACTGCATAGGGCTGATGGAAAGACAGTAGTCACACACAGCATGATGTTAAAGCACCACTACACCACTGCATAGGGCTGATGGAAAGACAGTAGTCACACCCAGCATGATGTTAAAGCACCACTACACCACTACATAGGGCTGATGGAAAGACAGCAGTCACACACAGCATGATGTTAAAGCACCACTACATAGGGCTGATGGAAAGACAGTAGTCACACACAGCATGATGTTAAAGCACCACTACATAGGGCTGATGGAAAGACAGTAGTCACACACAGCATGATGTTAAAGCACCACTACACCACTACATAGGGCTGATGGAAAGACAGCAGTCACACACAGCATGATGTTAAAGCACCACTACACCACTGCATAGGGGTCCCTCTGAAGATGCTGGTGGTGTTGGGGGCACACCAACAGTGGTGTGAAATACAGGAGGTCTGTTGTAGCTGGAAGGCCTCCAGCCATTTCACCCCTCCTGGCCCTGCTGTTGGCTTTGATGAGTCCCAGTCTGGAGTGCAAAGCCCCTTGCCATATCCCTCTGAGGCAGAGTGCTTCAAGCTGTTTCTGACAGGGGGGCTGGTGGGAAACATAGTGGAGGAGACCAATCGCTGTGCCTTGGAGCTACAGGAGAAGAGAGAGCCACAGGGAAGGTGGACCACCTGACGGGAGAGAGAAAGTTCAAACCAGACTGTGTAGTTGACTATAATTGCGAAATGGGGGCAGTGGATAAGGTGGATATGATAAACAGCTTGGTGGCTTGTGCTCGGAAAACCACCAAGTGGTATAAGAATGTATTTTTCCATCTGATCGACACCGATGTCCTCAATGGCCACATAGTTCACCGCCACCTAACAGGTAAGATGATTCCTGAACCAGGTTTTTTGTAATTGGACATACAGTTCACATACAAGTCAAATATAGTTCCATAATGCAATTATATCAACAATATCTCACTCACCTTCCCACTCCCTCATCATCCTCATCATCCTCTTCACTCCCTCATCATCCTCTTCACTCCCTCATCCTCCCTACTCCCTCATCATCCTCTTCACTCCCTCATCCTCCCTACTCCCTCTCCAAACAGTATGTTGCTTGCAAACAAAAGCTGTCCTCAATATTTGGCATGAACAATGTCCAGTTCCACTCATGATGTTGACAAGTTATGTTCAATATTGTGTGTGTGTGGTTTCTGAAAGTACAGAATGAAGAGGAATTATTAGTAATTTGAAGAAATTATCAGCATAGCAATAAAACAATATTACAAGTAACATAATAACTGAAGAACTCCACAAGGGCTCCACAAGCATGTTATCAAATGTATTTTAAAATATAATAAAACAATTCCATATTGTTCCATAAGTTTTCAGACCCATCCTGTTTCCATTGATCGTCCTTGAGATGTTTCTACAACTTGATTGGAGTCCACCTGTGTTAAATTCAATTGATTGGACATGATTTGGAAGGGCACACAACCTTCTATATAAGGTCCCACAGTTGACAGTGCATGTCAGAGCAAATACCAAGCCATGAGATTAAAGGAAATGTTCGTAGAGCTCCGAGACAGGATTGTGTCATGGCACAGATCTGGGGAAGTGTACCAAAAAATGTCTGGAACATTGAAGTTCCCCAAAGACACAGTGGCCGCCATCACTCTTAAAAGGAAGAAGTTTGGAACCACCAACACTCTTCCTAGAGCTAGCCGCCCGGCCAAACTGAGCAATCGGGGGAGAATGGCCATGGTCAGCGAGGTGACCAAGAACCCAATGGTCACTCTGACAGAGTTCCAGAGTTCAACCATCTCTACAGCATTCCACCAATCAGGCCTTTATGGTAGAGTGGCCAGACAGAAGCCACTCCTCAGTAAAATGTACATGACAGCCCGCTTGGAGTTTGCCAAAAGGCACCTAAAGGTCTCTCAGACCATGAGAAACAAGATTCTTGGATTGAATGCCAAGCGTCACATCTGGAGGAAACCTGGTACTATCCCTACGGTGAAGCACGGTGGTGGCAGAGTCATGCTGTGGGGATGTTTTTCTTCAGCAGGGACTGGGAGACTAGTCAGGGTTGAGGGAAAGATGAACGGAGCAAAGTACAGAGAGATCCTTGATGAAAATCTGCTTCAGAGGGCTCAAGACCTCAGACTGGGGTGAAGGTTCACCTTCCAAAAGGACAATGACTAAGCACACAGCCAAGACAACGCAGGAGTGATTTCGGGACAAGTTTCTGAATGTCCTTGAGTGGCCCATTCAGAGCCCGGATTTGAACCCGATCGAACATCTCTGCAGAGACCTGAAAATAGCTGTGCGGCAACACTCCCCATCCGTGGCTTGAGAGGAACTGCAGAGAAGAATGTGAGAAACTCCCCAAATACAGGTGTGCCAAGCTTGTAGCGTCATACCCATGAACAAACAAGGCTGTAATCGCTGCCAAAGGTGCTTCAACAAAGTATTGAGCAAAGGATCTGAATACTTATGTAAATGTATCTTTCTTTTTTTTTAAAATAAATTTGCAAAAACGTCTAAACCTATTTTTGCTTTGTCATTATGGGATATTGTGTGTAGATTGATGAGGGGAAAACAACTATTTATTCCATTTTAGAATAAGGCTGTAACGTAACAAAATGTGCAAAAAGTGAAGGGGTCTGAATACTTTCAGAATGCACTGTAGTTCCAGATAGTACACTCTGCATAGTGTTTTGAGGGTGGACTGACTGTATTATTTGGCATTAATAGTCTGGTTTTACTTTCAATTTTCTTTCCGTGCTAGGGGAGAGTGCGAGGACGACTCATGTCATGCAGGTTCAGATAGCCTATTCAGGGCAATTGTATATTCCAAAATAAATAATTTGATAGCTGTTTAGTATGCTGTTGCATTGAACATTTATTTTACAATTATCAATGTTGAAATTTCCAACTTTAATTACTGAACAATGGCAGCATTGCGACACTGTGTATAGCTTCGTGAAATGTTAGGCTTAACATGATCAAACAGGCCTACCAATAAACATTTATCTATAAGCTAAAGCAAAGCTAGACCGTGGCACCACAGAAAGCCTATCATCGATTCGATAGGCATTCGGCATCATAGACATGTCGCAATTTCAGCACCATGGTCAGCGATCGGAAGTCTCCGACCTTGCGGGGGTCCAGAGAAACTGCGTTACGCCAGTGACTGTGTCAAGACTACTTCAGGAGAACAGCCTGCCATAATGCCCTCCCAATCCATGTGACTGGGGAGCACAGAAATATATTGTTATATTTTAAACTAGGTGGTTTGAGCCCTGAATGCTGACTGGCTGAAAGCCGTGGTATATCTGACAGTTTACCATGGGTATGACAACACATTTCTTTTTACTGCTTTAATTACATTGGTAACCAGTTTATAATAGCAATAAGGCACCTCGGGGGTTTGTGATAAATGGCCAATCTACCTCCGCAGTTGCGTCGTGCATAAGAACAGCCCTTAGCCGTGGTATATTGGCCATATACCACACCCCCTCGGGCCTTATTGCTTAATTATGTAGTGATATACTGTACATATTATTCACAGATTCTGTGTGGTTTTTCACGAGTGTAACTTTAAACAGGTTTTGCAATCTGGCCGTGATATCGATATGAGTGATGGACAAATAATAATAATTTCTCTTTCCGTTTTGGTGACCCCCAAATCAAAATGCATCCCTCCAAATTGTAGTTGACTGTTTTCAGCAGGTTGTCCCCTAACCAGTGATGTGAACAATATTTCCAGTTCGTTTCTAAAATTGAGTACTGTTAAATGCCAGGACTCATTTAAGCTTTTCATATAGAATTCACTGCACACTTTTGGGGAATTTCACAGCCACAATGCATTGGAAGAGAAGGGCTGTGAGTTTTGATAACTAGCTAGATCTCTTCAAGTAAACAACAAAACAACTTGGAAGATGGCGAATAGCGAAGCTTCCGCAGTGGTGTTCAAATGCAAGCAGTTTTTGTTCTCCTTAAAATAATCACGACTATTTCAGCGTAACGTTAAAATAGATCTGTTGCCTGCCATGGCTTTAGCTAGCGACGTGCTTTAGTGGGAAAAATAAGTGGGGGAATCATAAGCAAAAATACACAGTACACTACTGTATGTTGTCCTGACATTTATTGCTGTGCAGTACTAATAAATTACCCCTGTTCTCCGAGAGCAATAACCTTTACCCATCTATTTCCTATGCTTCACCGGCACATTCATGTACGTGTGAAGATAGACATGTTAGAAACGTTCAAGTATTCCAGAGAAATGTAATTGGCATAATACCTTTTACCGGGCTTAACATGTAGTATGTTTGGTGCTGAAAGCTATCATTTCTGTTCTCATTGAAAAGTGTTCCTTGTTTGTAATCTAAAAATAAACAAATATTTGATATCGGTACATCTACTATTTGGTGTGTATTAGGCTAAACATTGAAACATTTGCACATCTGCGCTTTCATGTTGTAGGTGCATGCTAACAATTAGATAAGTTGAAGAAAAAAAACGCACACTACTCCTGTTTTGTTATGGAAGCGTTCGTGTTGGCCTCTTGGGATGTTTGCTCAACTACACTGAACCAAAATATAAAAGCAACATGTAACAATTCGAAAGAGTTTACCGGGGTACAGTCCATACAGGAAATTCAGTCAATTGAAATAAATTCACGAGGCCCTAATCTATGTATTTCACATGACTGGGAATATAGATATCCATTTGCTGGTCACAAATACTTAAAAACAGATCAGAAAACCAGTCAGCATCTGGTGTGACCACCATTTACCTCTTGCAGCGCAACACATCTCCTTCGCATAAAGTTGATCAGGCTGTTGATTGTGGCCTGTGGAATGTTGTCCCACTCCTCTTCAATGGCTGTGCGAAGTTGCTGGTTATTGGCGTGAACTGGATCATGCTGTCATACACGTCGATCCAGAGCATCCAAACATGCTGAATGAGTCTGGTGAGTATGCGGGTGTTGGAGGAAACTATAGTTGAAATGATTAATTATGTATACATTTAAATTAGAACCATTTATTTTAATACTATTATGTTGTGGTATGAAATGTATGGGTTTTTAGTAAAACTAGGACTGAAAATGTAGTTAAAACGAATGAATTGTCTGTACCTTGCGGGTTTAAGGAAGAGGGATGGTATATATTTTCAGACAGATAAGAATGTTCTTTGATGTTCCATTAGTGGAGAAGAGTATATCTTTTAGACAGACTGGAATGTTTGTTTTATGAGGGGAGTAGAAGACATCTCCAGACCTGAAGACACTGCGCTATTGTGTGGATCGGAGAAAGTGTGAGAACTGATGACGTAATTTTGATCTTCTCTTTAAAATGAAATGTTCTTTGTATTTTGGGTCAGTACTCATCAAGAATAAATGCTGAACTTGTTTTTAAGACTGGTCCCTTTCTATTTCATGCAAAATGATAAATTTACAACTTATTATGAAATAGATAGAGTGTGAATTTGGTTTTGGCTACAAAACATATAGGAATTTAGAATTCCTTTAACAGCGGGCCATGGAAGAACTTGTACATTTTCATGCTGAAACATGAGGTATGGGCGGCGGATGAATGGCATGACAATGGCCCCCATGATCTCGTCACGGTATCTGTGTGCAATGAAATAACCCCACCTCCACCATGGGGCACTCCGTTCACGATGTTGACATCCAGAAAACCGCTCGCCCACGCGATGCCATCTCCCTGGTACAGTTTAAACCGGGATTCATATGTGAAGAGCACACCACTAAAGTCAGTTTCTATGCAGAACTGCAGTAATATCACAACCCTGGTGAGAACGACAAGCACACAGATGATCTTCTGTGAGACGGTTTATGAATATTTGTGCAGAAATTCATTGGTTGTGCAAACCCAGTTTCATCAGCTGTCCAGATGGCCGGTCTCAGACAATCCCGCAGGTGAAGAAGCCGGATGTGGAGGTCCTGGGCTGGCGTGGTCACACTTGGTCTGGGGTTGTAAGGCCAGTTGGACATACTGCCAAATTCTCTAAATTTCTGTTGGCGGCGGCATATAGTAGAGAAATTAACATTCAATTATTTGGCAACAGCTCTGGTGGACATTCCTGCAGTCAGCATGCCAATTGCACGCTCCCTCAAAAATGGAGACATCTGTGGCATTGTGTTGTGTGACAAAACTGCACATTTTAGAGAGGCCTTTTATTGTCCCCAGCATTTATTGGCAAAGAATAAGTTCTCAGTAACAGGGATGTAAACAAATTTGTGCATAACATTTTAGAGAAAAACACTTTTTGTGCATATGTGTCACGGATCCCTCTGGAACTTTCATTGCGCACACCTGACCCCTATTCCCACTGATTGTATTTGTATATATGTGCCCTTTGTTCACCATGGTGCTGTCGATTAATGTTACTAGGTCCATTGGTGCGTGTGAGCACCTGTGCTGTGTGTTTAGGGCTTTCGTGCCCTTGTGGATTGCGCAGATGATTACGGGTCTCGTCCTGTGTGTTAATCATTGTGCGCGTGTGTTATTTATTCGAGGCACTCTTCACTCTTTTGTTTGGGTTTCAATCCTGTGTTTTTGTTACGTGTTTGTTTGGTCTTCATCCCGTAATTTGGGTAAATAAAAAACCCTTCTACGCATTCCTGCGCCTGTCTCCCGAATCATTTATACCAGCGTGACAATATGGAACATTTCTGGGATCTTTTAGTTCAGCTCATGAAACATGGGACCAACATTTTACAAGTTGCGTTAATATTTGTGTTCAGTATAAATATATTGGCTTTGGTATAATAATCCTTGATTTAATTTCTATAGTGCTTTTCATAACAATCTCAAAGCCCATCAAAAGCAAAAAAAACAAGCAATAAATCATCATGAGTAGCCTAGCTACTGTTGGCTCGGTCAACCAATAGAGGCCTAGTCTTTGAGTGCATGCATCCTCCAGAAATTGAGAGGGACAGTTCAGGGAGATGGTTGATGAAGTTGGTTGGGTAGCGATCTTGTAGAAGGCTAGCTACTCTGGAAACCACCCTGAGTTGTGTAGCCACTGGACTCCTCCTTCACAATGTATGGCACCCACCTGCCTCAGCAGCTATGGGCACCGGAAAGTTCACCACAAACAGTTCAGAGTATTACTTTTTTTAAAGTGCCATATTTTGAGAATAAAGTGGCAATATTTCAAGAATAAACTCAAACATAGGGGATCTGGTTAATTGAATGTCTCCTTGGCTCCCTGTTGCTGTGCCCACCACCGCTGTTGAGATGCCCGTTAGATGACCTGGTCAAACTATACTTTAGTAACAAGGAAATACTTGCTGTTTTTAGCCCATAACCATATTATTATAAGTCTTTTCAGAAGAAGGAATCGTGTTTACGTACGTACTGTAGGTAGAGATGATCGGGTTGTGTATGTGTCTGTGTATGTGTGTATGTGTGTGTCGGCGGTAACAAGTAGGGGAAAACAAATAGCCATCAATCGAATGATCTAATACACTTGTTCAAACAGGCATCACTGTGCACTCACGGTTATCAATCAGATGATCTAATAACTCGCACACACACACACACACACAAGTTCCCCCCCGGCAATTTCAGACTATAGGTGGCGGGGTAGCCTAGTGGTTAGAGCGTTGGACTACTAGCCCAAAGGTTGCAAGATCAAATCTCTGAGCTGACAAGGTAAAAATCTGCCGTTCTGCCCCTGAACAAGGCAGTTAATCCACTATTCCTAGGCCGTCATTGAAAATAATAATTTGTTCTTAACTGGCTTGCCCAGTTAAATAAATAAAAAATAAAAAGGCACACACCCTTCTAACGGCCACAGTGTGTTATGAGCACAAACAGAAAAGCTGAGGGATGGGCCTGTCATAGACAGATGATCTTTTCTACTATTTCTTCCAACAATCCTGTCTCGATGATGTATGTTGTTACTATAGAAGCACGTCAACTTCACTCACAGTTTGTAAAATACAAATCAAATGTATTTGTCACGTGCCGAACACAACAAGTGTGTAGAGTTTACCGTGAAATGCTAACTTTTCCAAAAACGCATTTAAAATGTAAGAAAGTTAATAGATCCTAAGAAAAATAGTTAATATAACAATAACGAGGCTATATACAAGGACTACCGGTACTGGGTATGAGGTCATTGGGTTAATTGATTGAGGTGATATGTACATGTAGGTTTGGCTAGGTGATTTAAAGTACTGTGCACATTTAGGTAAGGGTGAAAAGCAGAATGTCTGGGTAGCCATTTTATAAAAATGTTCATCAGTTTGATGGCTTTTGGGTACTGCTTGTCGTAGCAGACAGAACAGACTGTGACTTGGGTAGCTGGAGCCTTTAACAATTTTTAAGGCCTTCCTCTGACAGAGGTCTTGTATGACAGGGAGTTCGGCTCCAGTGATGCACTGGGCCATACTCACTACCCTCTGTAGCGCCTTGTGGTCAGATGCGAGCAGTTGCCATACCAAGCGGTGATGCAGCCGGTCAAGATGCTCTCGATGGTGCCGACAGGTCAGGAGATGCTGTGCGGATACAGTTGAAGTCAGGTCACAGGAAGGGAGGGCATTGGTGAATCAGACAACAGGTTAGCCCGAGCACATCGCTGTCCCTTAGGTAATAGTTACGAGAGAGAGAAATAATTAGTGGCAACATATACAAGATCACAAAGTACACCAGCTACAGCATTCTAGTCCTGGGACTTTAAAAAAAAAAAATCATGAAATTTGATAGTCATGAGTCCGGGTCGACTCCAAAATGCCTCTGCCTTTGTCCCATTCATCTGTCCTTTCTGCTGAAGTGTGCATTTGTTCTTTCCCTTCATGGATTTGTAAAAAGTTATTCAACATGGTGGAAAACACCCTCAAGCGTATGCCTATAATTGTGCAAGGATTTGGATCATCCATCCACATGGCATCTCATAAAAATGCAATTCCACTTCTAATCTTTGGATAAGTGGGAGGACACTTTTCAAATCCCACCAGTTGCACAATTCACTCACTCATCTACACTTTTTTTTTTGATTAACACACAATTCTCAATCACATAATGATGAGACATCCAATTGTTGAAAAATAAAGACAGTCTGGAATGTGTTTTATCAGAGATGGTTGGGTTCCCTATCCCTTTGCTTGATAGAGGGAGAAATGTCCATCAAGAATTGGGGAGACTGAACTAGTATCAAGTGCACAAACTACCTGTATCAAAGCAAGCACACAAACACTGTCAAGGCCCAGAACTATTCACCTGTTGGTTTACTAGCTCGTTGAAAGTTTCATTGAACATTTCCCCAAATTTGCCACAAGAAACTCTCTAAAACCTAAACTCAGCAAAAAAAGAAACGTCCTCTCACTGTCAACTGCCTTTATTTTCAGGACACTTTATGTGTAACTATTTGTATGAACATAACAAGATTCAACAACTGAGACATAAACTGAACAAGTTCCACAGACATGTGACTAACAGAAATGGAATAATGTGTCCCTGAACAAAGGGGGGTCAAAATCAAAAGTAACAGGCAGTATCTGGTGTGGCCACCAGCTGCCTTATTAAGTACTGCAGTGCATCTCCTCCTCGTGGACTGCACTAGATTTGCCAGTTCTTGCTCTGAGATGTTACCCCACTCTTCCACCAAGGAACCTGCAAGTTCCCGGACATTTCTGTGGGGAATGGCCCTAGCCCTCACCCTCCGATCCAACAGGTCCCAGACGTGCTCAATGGGATTGAGATTCCGGGGTCTTCGCTGGCCATGGCAGAACACTGACATTCCTTTCCAAAGGGAAAGTTTTGGGATTTACAAACTACAGGCAACTAACTACCCTGGTTTAAATGAAGATATGGATTTCTCACCCTCCTGTAGGGTTGTAATAGGTGCATTTGCTGTCATCTAGTGGACATTTTGCTCAATTGCCCTCAGCTATGTTTAGACTGTTGTTGTTCATGTTTTGCTGTGTTCTAGTGTACCATGGAATATATTGCTTTCTTATTCTTGACACGTCTCCAAGTCATATTTAAGGTTAGAACTACCTTTCTAAGTGTTCTGATACTTCTAGCTTGGAGTTGTATTTTTATGATAACATAGCTACACTATTTCACCTTTTAATGTGTATAGTATTGCTTACTAGGTGTGTCTAATACATTTTGTAACCACTCCCTCTTCCAATTAGGGCTAATTGGAAAAGCTTTTCAAAAGAGGACATTGTATTCTTTTTTTTGTACTCCCTGACAAAGTCCATGCAGCCGAAACGCGTAGTTTAAAAAAAACGTTTCTATTGAACATGCCATACTAATAAAGACATTTTAATTAATTATATGAGGAGCGCCTTGGTCCTCCTTTCTTTTTGATGACCAATTTACTCCTTTTACCAAAGAGCACATTCTATCTACCAAAATTGACAATTGTGTACCTTAGTAGCGCTTCCCTTCCTCCTCTTTCTACTGACATTCCTGTCTTGCAGGAAATCACGCACAGAACGAGCAGTATGGCTGGTGGCATTGTCATGCTGGAGGGTCATGTCAGGATGAGCCTGCAGGAAGGGTACCACATGAGGGAGGAGGATGTCTTCCCTGTAACGCACAGCGTTGAGATTGCCTGCAATGACAACAAGCTCAGTCTGATGATGCTGTGACAAACTGCCCCAGACCATGACGGTCCCTCCACCTCCAAATCGATTCCTCTCCAGAGTACAGGCCTCGGTGTAACGCTCATTCCTTTTACGATAAACGCAAATTCGACCATCACCCCTGGTGAGACAAAACTGCGACTAATTAGTGAACAGCACTTTTTTGCCAGTCCTGTCTGGTCCAGCGACGGTGGGTTTGTGCTCATAGGTGACGTTGTTGCTGGTGATGTCTGGTGAGGACCTGCCTTACAACAGGCCTACAAGCCCTCAGTCCAGCCTCTCTCAGCCTATTGTGGACAGTCTGAGCACTGATGGAGGGATTGTGCATTCCTGGTGTAACTCGGGCAGTTGTTGTTGCCATCCTGTACGTGTCCCGCAGGTGTGATGTTCAGATGTACCGATCCTGTGCAAGTGTTGTTACATGTGGTCTGCCACTACGAGGACGATCAGCTGTACTGTCTCCCTGTAGCACTGTCTTAGGCATCTCACAGTACGGACATTGCAATTTATTGCCCTGGACACAGTACGGACATTGCCCTGCAGTCCTCATGCCTCCTTGCAGCATGCCTAAGGCACGTTCACGCAGATTAGCAGGGACCCTGGGCATCTTTCTTTTGTTGTCTTTTTGAGTCAGTAGAAAGGCCTCTTTCGTGTCTTAAGTGTGACCTTAATTGCCGTCTGAAAGCTGTTAGTGTCTTAATGACCGTTCCACAGGTGCATGTTCATTAATTGTTTAAGCATGGGAAACAGTGTTTAAACCCTTTACAATGAAGATATGTGAAGTATTTTGGATTTTACGAATTATCTTTGAAAGACAGGGTCCTGAAAAGGGGTTGTTTATTATTATGGTAAAATCTTATCTTGTATATATTTGATCTTGCATTGTGTGTATATTATGTATTTGAAAAAAGTTTGAGCTAGCTAGCTAGGTTAGCCCGGCTAACTAACAGCATGCGTGAGCTGCCACTAATGTTACCTAACCAATGCAAGAAGGACGAAGGTAATTAATTATCTTATTACTATTGCCTATTGTCACTGAATGTAGCTAACTAACTACTATCCTAATGTTATAAAGAACAAGTAAGGTTAGCTACATAATGCTAGCTACATAAATGGCGTCAGTTGTCTAGCTAACATTAATGTTAGTTTGGATAGTCCTAGCTGACCAGCTAGGTAGCTAATGTTCTAGCCAATGGTAGCTAGCTAGTTAACGTTAGACAGCAAGCCATTTGGCTACAAATTAAGCAAGCAAGGTCATTCTCTATAATACTATAACCTGAATATACTGTACTTGCCTAACACTGTAAGGTCATATTTTAGCTTGTCATGTTGGCAATAGAGTAAGCTTTCAAATGATGCCCATCTGACCCAGATTGGGATTTAAAATGGACCGCGTAAACGACAACAGTGTGATGGTAGGGATGCGGGGCTGTGTTCCAGTGCGAGCATTACATTCACATTTGCAAACAAAAATAGAGTAAAAAGTCATATGACCGAGCAAAGAAGAAAGCTACCTGGGCGGAGGAGACATCAAATTATGAGACGGATCGTAATGAAAGAAAAAAACAACGCATCCAGGAAAAAAATGGAACCCTCATACTTTCGAGACTATCAAAGTCATGGTAATATCGGTAATCTATATAACTAGCAGTTAACATTACAGTGCCCTAGCAGGTCACATTGAACTTATGTTTTAGGCTCTGTTTGTACCTGTCTTAGTGGTGCTAAATTAGGAACTTTCAAATGAAGTGTGACATATTAGATGTCTCTTACTGTTAACCTGTGATTTAATTTAGTCTGTCAGAACTTTCTGGAAGACCATCCCCTAGCAAAGGGAAAGGGCTTACAGTAACTTGACAGTATTTAAAAACATCGCAAAAAGTGGACCCTATTTTGTAGGGTCATACTTGAGTCTGTATTTTCAATTGAAGTGTGACATTAGACGCTTATTGATATAAACATGTGATTAATTTTTGTCTCAAGGACATCAGTCCACCCAGCCGTAGTGCAACACAGTCCCACTGCAGAGGTTTAATGGCTTACAGTAACTTCGGAATATATCAAAACAATAGACCTTATTTTGTTCTGTCGTAGGACCAATCCCTATGCACTTGTGGAGATCTGAGATGATTTGTTGGGTCTAAACAATATGGTGAAACTTACATCTGGCCTATCATAGGGTAAATTGTAATTATCACCAAATGGAGTTGATTTGAGATTGGGCCATACATACATTTGTTCAACAAGCGTACCTGCAAGAGTGTCAAGGAGCAGAGGTAAATGGCTTACAGTACATTGGTATTAAAAAACATTGAAGTAATGCACATTGAAACAATGGACCTTATTTTGTAGTGTCATACTTTGCAGCCTGAACTACCAAAGGAAGTCTGACATACATTCAACTTCTGTATCATGTTTCAGGTATGACCCACATGCAGACAGTGTTGAAGAAACAAAAGTTTATTTCTAAAACAGGGGCAGGCAAACGACAGGTCAAAGGCTGACAGAGGTTAATAATGCAGTGAGGGTGCAAGGGTCCAGGACAGCAGGCAGTCTCAGGGTCAGGGCAGGCAGAGCGGTCAAACCCGGGAAGGACTGGAAAATGGAAGCAAGAAACAGGCAGGAACAGGGGAACAAACGCTGGTTGGTTTCACGACCAAAACGAACTGGCAACAGACAAACAGAGAACACAGGTATAAATACACAGGGGATAATGGGGAAGATGGGCGACACCTGGAGGGGGGTGGAGATAAGCACAAAGACATGTGAAACAGATCAGGGTGTCAAATCAATTAAAAGAAAATGTTATTAGTCACATGTGCCGAATACAACAGGTATAGACCTTACAGTGAAGTGCTTACTTACGAGCCCTAACCAACAATGCAATAAAAAAATAACAATAAGCAATAAAAGTAACAAGTAATTAAATAGCAGCAGTAAAATAACAAGTGAGAATATGTACAGGGGGGTACAGTTACAGAGTCAATGTGCGGGGGCACCGGTTTGTCGGGGTAATTGAGATAATATATACATGTAGGTAGAGACCAGCAGCGGTGTAAAGGGGGGGGGGGCAATGCAAATAGTCTGGGTAGACATTAGATTAGATGTTCAGGAGTCTTATGGCTTGGGGGTAGAAGCTGTTTAGATCTAGGCTTGGCACTCCGGTACTGCTTGCGGTGTGGTAGCAGAGAGAACAGTCTATGATTAGGGTGGCAGGAATCTTTGACAATTTTTAGGGCCTTCCTCTGACACATAAAGGTCCTGGATGGCAGGAAGCTTGGCCTCAATGATGTACTGGGCCGTACGCACTATCCTCTGTAGTGCCTTGCGGTCGGAAGCCGAGCAGTTGACATACCAGGCAGTGATGCATACCAGGCAGTGATCCAACCAGTCAGGATGCTCTCAATGGTGCAGCTGTAGAACCTTTTGAGAATCTGAGGAACCATGCCAAGTCTTTTCAGTCTCCTGAGGGAGAATAGGTTTTGTCTTGCCCTCTTCATGACTGTCTTGGTGTGCTTGGAAAATGATAGTTTGTTGATGATGTGGACACCAAGGAACTTGAAGCTCTCAACCTGCTCCACTACAGCCCCGTCAATGAGAATGGGGGGGTGCTCGGTCCTCTTTTTCCTGTAGTCCACAATCATCTCCTTTGTCTTGATCACGTTGAGGGAGAGGTTGTTGTCCTGGCACCACACCACGGTGTCTGACCTCCTCCCTATAGGCTGTCTCATCGTTGTCGGTGATCAGGCCTACCACTGTTGTGTCATCGGCAAACTTAATGATGGTGTTGGAGTCGTGCCTGGCCGTGCAGTCATGGGTGTGACAGTTTCTAATGTTAACATGTGATTAATTTTGTGTCAAAGACATCTCTCCACCCAACAGTAAAGAAACACAGTCCCAAAGTCTCTCCACTCGTTCTGCAGTCTCTCCATCCGGAAGCGGAGGACATGTCCTCTGTGATAGTAAATAAACACTGAAGAATACATATTGAGTAAAATTATAATGTTCCATGCTTTGAGGCTATACCGTGTTTCTTTAGATTTACATTGTTTACAAACATTTGAGTAAAATGAACTTATATTTTGCGTTCTGGTGGGGTACGACAGTTGAACTAAGCTCATGAGGCATTTATAAGGTAAATTCTTCAATAATCAATGGGTATACATCATTAATTCATAAGTTCAAAAATGGATGTAGCAACTAAGGTGTCACGCCCTGGCCTTAGTTTCTTTTTTATGTCTCTATTTTGGTTTGGTCGGGTGGGGCAGTTGGGGTGGGCATTCTATGTTTTCTTTTCTATGCATTTGGCCTGGTATGGTTCCCAATCAGAGGCAGCTGTCTATCGTTGTCTCTGATTGAGAACCATACTTAGGTAGCCTTTTCCCACCTGGTGTTTGTGGGTAGTTTCCTGTTTTGTGTTTTCACCTTTCAGGACTGTTTCGATTTTCATTTCTTACATTCACTTTGTTATTTTGTATTTTCGTGTTCTGTTATAATAAATAATCATGGACACTTACCACTCTGCATTTTGGTCTGATCCTTCCTACTCCTCATCCGATGAAGACGAAGATCGTTACACTTCTCCACTTTGAGCCTAATGGAGAGGTGCGAGTGGTAAGCACCAGATCTCCAGTGCTCCCCCACAGCCCGGTTCGACCTGAGCCTGCACTCTGGAGGGGCCTGGCTAAAGTGGGCATTCAGCCTGGAGGAGTGGTGCCAAGGCTGCGCACCAGAGCTCCAGTGCTCCCCCACAGCCCGGTTTATCCGGTGCCTCCTCTATGCACCAGGCCTCCGGAAGGTCTCCCCAGCCTGGTGGGCCGTGTCGCAGCCCCACGCACCAGGCTGTCTCTGCGTCTTCTCCTTCCACAGTCTCGTTCCTGTCTGGACCCTCCAGTGCCTCCCTCCTGTACGGAGCCGCCAGAGTCTGTCCCCCTGTCCGGGCGCCAGAGCCTGTGAGTCTCCCCCCTGTCCGGCGCCGCCTGAGTCTCCCAGTCTCCCCCTGTTTTTCCGGCGCCGCCAGAGTCTCCCCCCTGTCCGGCGCCGCCGAGTCTCCCCCGTCCGGCGCCGCCTGAGTCTCCCCCTGTCCGGCGCCGCCTGAGTCTCCCCCCCTGAGTCCTGTCCGGGCGCCGCCTCCTACTGAGCCCACCCATTCCATTTATACAAAACTACCCTACGCCTTGACTCCTTTCTCCCCTGTCTTTCCAGATAAAATCATGTGATTAGTGGGGAGTCTCTCTTTCCCCCGTCCTGGGCGCCGCCAAGAAAGTCTCAACCCCCTGTCCGGGTCTCCTCTGCCAAATGTCGGCCCTCCGGCGCCGCCTGAGTCTCGGCCCCCTGAGTCTCAAGCTCAATCTCAATAAAACAGAGATGCTCTTCTTCCCGTGGAAGGCTTGGCCGCTCCAAGACCACTCCATCACACTTGACAACTCCAATGTGTCCCCCTCCCAGAGTGCAAAGAACCCATGTCCCGGCGCCGCCTGAGTCTCCCCCCCTATGTCCAGGTCCCAACCCAAGCACTCCGCCGCCTGAGTCTCCCCCCGTCCATGGTAACATTTTAGCGCGTTTTTGTTTCGCCAGTCTGAGCTCTAACATCAAAAATGCAAACACCAAACAAGTTCCGTCAGACAGTCTGTGTTTTTCCACTACACAGCGTTTCTTTATTCTGTAACATGTTTCATCTGACTCCACGGGTGGAGACAGAATGTCCTGTAAGGAACACAGTAGTCCAGCTTGTCTGTCAATAGCTCCTCTTATAATTTGTTTCACACTTTCACCCTGCTTACATACTAAGAAGGAACAAAAGGTCCTTGTTCAAAATTCTGACCAAAACTACACACATCATCCGATTATAGTTTTATGATTCTAATAAATGTCATACATTATACACTGACAGGGTGGAATACTTTTAGTCATTATCTTAACATTACCTTAAACATATGAATCATTTAGTCATGATCTTACCATTACCTTAAACATATAAATCATATGAATTTCTATTATATCAGTTTCACAGACCGAGGTTAAGCCTATTGCAATAAATATAACACACACGTTTCTCACCAATGACTTTTAATTTGCCACGTGCTTCATTTTAACAATCTTTTAAATCATCTAGCAATCATTAAAATGATTTAACAATACACTAAATCCTTTAACAATCATTTAAAGCTGCAGTATGTAACTTAAGTTACTTGTGGTCATCCAATGTGATGCAACAGTAACAATATTGTGCTTCTAGCCTGCCTGAGAACTGCTGATTTCATTGGTTTTCATTTTGCCAGCTGGGTCAGATTTCCCCGGCAGGTTATGTGCTGAGCATAAAGTGTGATGTGTTTTCCGTCAGGGAGGAGGTGGTGCCACAGCTCTAATGGTTAGCACTATCATAGCTAGCGAGGTGAGCTCACGTCCACACTTGGCTAGCGGAGATACTAAGCTGACAGACATGGAAGATGCAAGGGGCAAACGACATGAACATCAGCCAGAGTAGCACTTAATTTGACCCTGGGGACCATCAGGGCAAACATGGGAAATCACAGAATCATAATTTGAGCAGACATTCATCCAGAGTGATTCACAAGTAAGGAGCATTGCTGGGTCATACATGAAGATGGAACATACTGTACATCTTAGTAAGGGTTAGTGGTAATCACTACTCTCCCCTACGGCCGTGTTCTCGCTATCTGCTCTGGCCTCGCTCTCTTCTTCCATTCACATTTCCTCATTTTCTTCCTTCTCATTGGTCTTGGGTGCTGGCGCTGGCCTCTGATAGGCTGATGGTCAGAGTTGTAGGTGTTTCTCTCCAGGAGAACCTCACCATTGGTGGAGTAGATGGCCTTGGACCAGGTCAGCACATTACCAGGGGTGTAGGACCAGTAGGACTGCCACCCAGACATGTAGGACATTATCCAGCTTGGGGAGAGGACGCTGTCCCACACTTCCACGTCAGTTACCTGCCCCTCAAACTTATACACTTTCAAGACAGGAGGCCCATTGGTCACCTACACACACACACACACACACACACACACACACACACACACACACACACACACACCATTTAATTAGAAAACATGATAATACAGTGCCTTTCTACCCCTTGACTTATTCCACATGTTGTTGTGTTACAGCCTGAATAAAACATGTATTAAATATACATTTGTCTCACCCATCTACACACAATACTCCATAATGACAAAGTGAAAAGAAAACAAGTTATTACAAATGTTTCCAAATGTATAGAAAAATAAATACAGAAATATCTCATTTGCATAAGTATTCATACCCCTGAATTAATACTTTGTAGAAGCACCTTTGGCAGTGATTACAGCTGCGAGTCTCTTTGGTAAGTCTATAAGAGCTTTCCACACCTGGATTGTGCAACATTTGCCCATTATACTTTTCAAAATGCTTCAATCTCTGTCAAATTGGTTGTTGATCATTGCTCGACAACCAGTTTCAGGTCTTGCCATAGATTTGGAGGTAGATTTAAATAAAAACTGTAATTCGGCCACTCACGAAAATACACTGTCTTCTTGGTAAGTAACTCCAGGGTAGATGTTTTAGGTTATTGTGCTGCTGAAAGGTGAATTCATCTCCCAGTGTCTGATGGAAAGCAGACTGAACCAAGTTTTCCTCTAGGATTTTGCCTGCGCTTAGCTCCATTCCCTTTCCAACACTATTATTACACACAGAGTCCATGATACATATTATGTGACTTGTTAAGCACATTTTTACTCCTGAACTTGGCTTGCCTTAACTTGAATAATATATCTATATAATAAAGGCACACTATATAATAAAGGCACACTATATAATAAAGGCACACTATATAATAAAGGCACACTATATAATAAAGGCACACTATATAATAAAGGCACACTATATAATAAAGGCACACTATATAATAAAGGCACACTATATAATAAAGACACACTATATAATAAAGACACACTATATAATACTATATAATAAAGGCACACTATATAATAAAGGCACACTATATAATATATAATAAAGGCACACTATATAATAAAGACACACTATATAATAAAGACACACTATATAATAAAGGCACACTATATAATAAAGGCACACTATATAATAAAGGCACACTATATAATAAAGGCACACTATATAATAAAGGCACACTATATAATAAAGGCACACTATATAATAAAGGCACACTATATAATAAAGGCACACTATATAATAAAGGTACACTATATAATAAAGGCACACTATATAATAAAGGCACACTATATAAGAAACCATTTTTTGTTTGTTTTGGCTCTGTACTCCAGCACTTTGGATTTGAAATGATACATGACTATGAGAGTGTAGGCTGTTAGCATTAAGTTGAGAGTATTTTTATCCATATCAGGTGAAATGTTTAGATATTACAGAACTTTTTATACACAGTTCCCCCATTTTAGGGGACCAAAAGTATTGGGACAAATTTACTTAAGTGTATGTGTAATAAAGTACTAAAAATGTCAGTATTTGGTCCCATATTCATAGTACCCAATGACTACATCAAACTTGTAATGCATTTGCCGTTTTGTATCGTATCAAATCCCAAGTGCTGGAGTACAGAGCCAAAACAACAACAACATGTGTCACTGTCCCAATGCTTTTGGAGCTCACTGTATATCACCCTCTCTCTCACCTATCCCCCCTCAACCTGCCCCCCCATCTTCACCACTTTATTTCCTCTTACCTGGCCAAACACCCTCTTCCTGATACTGACAGTCCTGCCCCTCCACACCTGGGCTAAACCCGTGTTTTTCTCCCAGGTAACGCACAGGCTGGTCCATGGGCGTGGCTCAATGATGGACCACAGCAGCCTATAGGAGCGGAAGGACTGAGAGGAGGAATGGATGGAGAGGTAGTCCATCCCACTGTTCCTTTCAAGTAACAGGTTCCAGTAGTTCCCCTGAGTGAGGCTGAAGAGAGTCAAGTCTTTTCCCTCCTCAGCCATGTAACGCAGACACACAGTCAGAGCAGAGAGAGAGGGAGAGGGGGTGGTGTAGGGATATGAGGTGTATGGAGAGGAGGGAGAAGAAGAGGTGGAAGGAGAATGAGAGGGGTAAGGGGTGGAGGAGGGAGAAGAGGAGGGAGAAGGAAAGGTGGAAGGAGAAGAGGAGGGAGAGGAGTGAGAATGAGAGGTGGAAGGAGAAGGAGAAGAGTAGGGAGAGGAAGGAGAACGAGAGGGATAGGTGGTGGTGGAGGGTGAGGGAGAGGAGGAGGGAGAAGGAGAGGGGTAGGTGGTGGGGGAGGGAGAGGGGGAGGTGCTTAGGGAGGGAGAGGAGGAGTAAGGAGAGGTGGAAGGAGAGGGGTAGGGAGAGGAGTAGGCAGAGGAGGAGGAAGGAGAGGTGGAAGGAGGAGATGGGTAGGAAGAGGAATAGACAGAGGAGGAGGAAAGAGAAGTGGAAGGAGAAGGGTAGGGAGAGGAGTAGGCAGAGGAGGAGGAAGGGGAGGAGGAAGGAGAGGTGGTGGCGGAGGGAGAGGAGGAGGAAGGAGAGGGGTAGGGAGAGTAGGCAGAGGAGGAGGAAGGGGAGGAGGAAGTAGAGGTGGAAGGAGAAGGGTAGATGGTGGGGGAAGGAGAGGGAAAGATTGCGTCTGTGTACATGGTGAAACCTATGCTATACGAATATGACACTGTAAACATCTGACCACGCAGGTCTGAGGTGGAGGGGCCTGGGCCTGGGGGCAGAGAATCAATCACTAATGAATCCCTCCATCAGCAATCAATCAATCAATCAAATATTATCTGTAAAAAGTGATTTGTTGCTGTACACTTCAAAGAACCCAGACCAAATGCAATGTAAGGAACGGTGGGGCATCGAAGCGAACTCCGGTCACTGACATGAAAGAAAAACACCCTACACAGCGTGCCAATAGCATTGACCCACTTGGTGGGAATTGTAACGTGCCTCATATAGAGGATCGCTACAATACAACCTGTGTCTGTATTTGTGTATTTGAAAAACGGTACCTGAAGGGGTTGTATTGGGTGATGATGTTCTTGCCCCAGTTCGTCCCAACACCGACAGCAGTGCGAGAGCGTTGAACAGCACGGAAATCATATCCATCTTCTCGAGTCAGACGCTTTGGCAGTGTGGGGCGTTTAAGAGAGGTAAGATCCTGAGTGAGAGCGGCCCCAATCAACATGTGGCTATGGGTTTCACTTCCCACTTACTATATAGTTTCGTTTCTGCAAAAAATGTCACATGTTTGTAAAGGAACTTGGCTATAGTTTATTTTAGACTGGTTGCAGTAGCCCTACAATCATACAGCAATGGAGACAATGGTCTTACAGACAAATCACCAAGATTCTGAAAAGAAAGTAACAGGTATAGGCCAGCTAGGTCAGCTATTTTTGAAGGGTTTACTTGCAATGATCTTAATATGTTATTGTTTCACTTACCTCACCTTCATTTGTTGTATAGCCCAGTAATTGTCTGCTTCTCCAAGGCCTGATAAGCCTGTTGGCTCTGACAGACTGTATCAGGGCTCATTCAGGAGACCAGGCACAATAATGTCTTCCTCATCCCTGTGACTGGGTCACTGGAGCAGACGTCGATCTTGTGTGTGTTCTTTTCTGTATATTCCGGTTTGGGAGTGTGTATTCATTTCTGTGTGCATGTGTGTGTACAATGGCTATGTGTGTGTGCTCCATTGACTCTGTGACTGGCCCATGTCCAAATTAGGCCATGGCCAGTCTGCCTGACCCTGGTGGCCTAATGATGCTGCTGATCCTGATGATGATAACAGATATTGTGGATTACAGTGTGTATGGTATGTGTCTCAGTATGTGTGTTTAATGCGTATTGTTGGTTCAGTCAGCTCCAGTCTCCCAGCAGAGACAACCAACAGACATTTCCCTCTGAGGCCCTGATTCCATTTCTGTGTATGTGTGTGTGTGTTTTCTTTTCTTTTGGATCTGAAAGTGCATCATTTTCATTCCATATTTCCACTGAAATCTACTTAATAATGGGTATTATTTCAGTTCTCACAATCCTCTTTGAATCCAAATATAGCACCATTTGTCCAACAAATGTAAAAGAAATGGTTCAGATAAATACAGTCAAATGTAATCTGCATACAACAATATCACGTTGTTCTCCATCAAGCTCTATTCCCTGGATTGAGCGACGAGTTCTAATTTATGATGCTAGGGGTTCTGTGGCTAAAGCAAATAAATAACTGGACAGAGGGCATCCCTGTCTTGCCCCTCAGGATAACTTAAATGAATCAGAGATTTGTCTATTTGTTCTTATAGCTGTTTTGGGGGTTTTATACAATTGCTCAATCCAGGAAATAAATACCACACGAAGACCAAACTTTTTTTTTAGACAGCCACCAAATACACCTATGCCAAATATGCCTATAAAATAACAAAGTGAAATACAGACACAGAAAACAAACACCCACAACCAAAATGGGGAAAACAGGCTACCTAAGTATGATTCTAAATCAGAGACAATGAACGACACCTGCCTCTGATTGAGAACCATACTAGGCCAAACACATAGAAATATGACAACATAGAAAAAAGAACATAGACTACCCACCCCAACTCACGCCCTGACCTAACACAAAGACATAAAAAAGGAACTAAGGTCAGAACGTGACAGTATTGAGATATGAGGTAAACTCCTTATCTCCCAGTAACATTGTGTTGAATCGCCATGTCAATGTCATTGGCATAGGAGTTTGAGCTTAAAAGTGAAGGACTATGATCAAATCAAATCAAATCAAAGTGTATTTGTCACGTGCGCCGAATACAACAGATGTAGACCTTACAGTGAAATGCTTACTTTCAGGCTCTAACAAATAGTGCAAAAAAGGTATTAGCTGAACAATAGGTAAGTAAAGAAATAAAAACAACAGTAAAAAGAGAGTGAAAAATAACAGTAACGAGGCTACATACAGTAGTGAGGCTATATACAGTAGAGAGGCTATATACAGTAGTGAGGCTATATACAGTAGTGAGGCTATATACAGTAGTGAGGCTACATACAGTAGTGAGGCTATATACAGTAGTGAGGCTATATACAGTAGTGAGGCTATATACAGTAGTGAGGCTATATACAGTAGAGAGGCTATATACAGTAGTGAGGCTATATACAGTAGAGGCTACATACAGTAGAGAGGCTTTATACAGTAGTGAGGCTATATACAGTAGTGAGGCTATATACAGTAGTGAGGCTATATACAGTAGCGAGGCTACATACAGTAGTGAGGCTACATACAGTAGTGAGGCTATATACAGTAGTGAGGCTATATACAGTAGCGAGGCTATATACAGTAGTGAGGCTACATACAGACACCGGTTAGTCAGGCTGATTGAGGTAGTATGTACATGTAGATATTCTAGGAATTTACATTAAGGAGCAAAGTTAATTAAAGAAAAGTTTACAATAAAAAGCATGTTTTTTAAGTCAGATTTGCTATACGGTTGTTAATTAAATTTGGGTTGTCTTCATTTGGGCAATAGCAATTCAGTTATCCCATCATTGTGTCACAGGTCAGGGTTTTCTCCCTTCAGTGTACTTCCTGAGGTTGCCACTGGAGAGCACCCGTGGGTTACTTCTAGTATCCAGGTGACCCATATTAGGCTTATTGGGATTACCTGCTGGATGACTATTTAAGTTCCTCTGTGGACTGGGCCAGTTGCTCAGGTCTCATGTTTTGGTCAGTGTTCTCGTGTGCCCTTGCATTGTTGTTTTGCTATGGAGACCTTAAGTAAATATTATGGATTTACCCTTACCTCTGCCTGTTGTGTTTCTATGCACCTGGGTCTGAGTTCGTACTAGCACTAATGTCACCCAGCAGAGATTTCTCCATCGTCCGAGGGACACTCCAAGCTCCACCATTTACGATCGGCTCTCACTCACCATGGAACAGTGATTGGTCGCCATGAGGCGCGGCTGAAGACATTGTCGGAGGATTTAGGAACTCTTGTGTTCACTCTACAGACGGGAGACACTGCTGCTGCACCTGTGGTTTTCACTTACACGCACACTTTCCACACTTGTATTACCCTCGGGTGAACACCACATGTATTATAAATGTCTGGGGGTGGCACTCAATGAAAATGTGTTATTTGACATGTTCTACACAAAAATACTGAATCTATGAATGTTTGTCATTTATCTTTGTTTCATAGTGTAGATCCTTCTTTTTATTCAGTTTAGTCACATGATTCCTCAATTTGCAGTACGTTTGCCAATCGCTTGTGCAGCCAGACTTATTAGCCATTCCTTTTGCCTCATCCCCCTCAACCAGACAATTATTCAATTCCTCATCAGTCCACTGGGATTTAACCGTTTTTACAGTCATTTTCTTAATGGGTGCATTATTATTAGTAACTGGGATAAGCAATATCATAAATGTGTCAAGAGCAGCATATATTTGCTCCTCATCACACACCACGGACTAAAAAATATTCTTTACATCAACAACGTAGAAATCCCTACAAAACTTCTTGCAGGACCTCTTATACACTATATTAGGCTCAGCCTTTTGGAACTTTGGTTTTCCTAGATATGGCTACTACATTGTGATCACTACATTCGATGGATCTGGATACTGTTTTCAAGCAAATTTATGCAGCGTTAGGTAAAGATGTGATCAATACATGTTGAGGAGTTCATTCCTGTGCTGTTTGTAACTACCCTAGTGGGTTGACTAATAACCTGAACCAGGTTGCAGGCACTGGTTACAGTTTGAAGCTTTAGGTGAGGCAGATGAACCTGTAGCTGTATTACTTCAACAGTATTTAACATTAAATCCTCTCTAAGCTTTACAGGAATGTGGCTTGTTAAATGTTGTGCCTTGTTAAATGTTAATTTGTGGAATTTCTTTCCTTCTTAATGCATTTGAGCCAATCAGTTGTGTTGTGACAATGTAGGTGTGGTATACAGAAAACCCTATTTATGGCAAGAGCAGCTCAAATAAGCAAAGATAAATTACAGTCCATCGTTACTTTAAGGCATGAAGGTGAGTCAATCTGGAAAATGTCAAGGAGTCACCTCAGCTGCAGAGGATACGTTCATTAGAGTTACCAGCCTCAGAGATTTTTGGGTCCAACCGCCGTGTCTTTGTGAGATGCAGAGTAGGTGAACAGATGATCCCCCCCCATGTGTGGTTCCCACTGTGAAGCATGGAGGAGTAGGTGTGATGGTGTGGGGGTGCTTTGCTGTGATTTATTTAGAATTCAAGGCAGACTTGACTAGCATGGCTACCACATCATTCTGTAGTTGTATAACAACACAAGACGAGACCCAGATGCAGACACGGGTTTGAGCTCTGATATTTATTATAGTCAAAGGGGTAGGCAAAAGGCAGGTCGGGGACAGGCAAGAGTTCATAACCAGATCAGAGTCCAAAATGGTACAGGGTGTCAGGCAGGCTCGAGGTCAGGGGCAGGCAGAATGGTCAGGCAGGTGGGCTCAGAGTCAGGACAGGCAAGGGTATGCACCAGGAGGACAAGAAAAGCAGAGACCGGGAAAAACAGTAGCTAAGAGAAAACCGCTGGTTGACTTGGCAAACAAGATGAACTGGCACAGACAGACAGAGAACACAGGTATAAATACACTGGGGATAATGGGGAAGATTGGCGACACCTGGAGGGGCGTGGAGGCAAGCACAATGACAAGTGAAACAGATCAGGGTGTGACAAGTTGATTCCATATTTGACTCACCATCTGATTCGGTCTTATGTAGAACTTTTTTTTTTACATTGGATAAAAGTAGAGACTCAGAGCTACAAAGTAGTATGTCATACACTGCATTTGAGGAACAATGGGAAAGTAATTCTGCTTTGAAAGTTGATCAACTCGTAAACTCACTTCTGAGAAAATCGCCTTTGAATGTTTTGGTATCCAGTGAAGAGCTCTTCCTTATCTACACCCATTCAGCATCGTTCACACCCTCTTAAGCTTTTGTCCCACCCATCTCGTTTCGCTCTCAGAGCGCACACTTGATACTCTGGCCGATGATTTGTTTATGCATAACATGAAAACAGCCTAACCAGCACTGCTGGAACAATTTCATTATGCTTTTCTGCAGACTTTTACTGACACTGGTCATATTCAACGGGTGTTGTACACACGTCACGTAATGTTAGCTAATGAGCCAGGTGCTCACTATGAGTCAGCCAGTTAGCTACTTAAAACCTTTTACGGCTAGGGGTTCCGCTAGCGGAACGTTTCGACAACATAACTTTCATACATTCACAAGTCCAACACACCAAATTAAAGCTTAACTTCTTGTTAATCTAGCCACCTATCCCAAACCGGTTTAACAACAATGAACAGTGCCAACAATGCCACAGAGCTAACCAACCAGGTTCAATGTTAGCTAGTAAACATTAGGCTCTAACTAGAAAAGCAAACAGCTCCGGGATATGACTAATGACGTCAGCTAGCTAACAGTACACTTTAGCTTGAAATTAAACCCCTTTCTGTCCAAATTAGAAACTAGCTGCATCTGAAAATGTAGCTAGCTAATGCTAGACTATCTTACCTGTATACATCATCATGCATGATGGACGGGTCTCCCTGTCAGGAATGCCATACCACAGTTGCACTTAGTTTGAAGATGTAATCGGGAGACAGGTGTTTTCTCCATCTCTTTTTATTTGATTTATTTACTCTTTATTTTACCAGGTAAATTGACTGAGAACATGTTCTCATTTACAGCCTGGGGAATAGTTACAGGTGAGAGGAGGGGGATGAATGTTAGTTAGTTATCATACTCTAATTCCACTGATTTCAAAACTTGATCCTCCAGAAAGTGGAGAGCAACACTTATGCAGCTCCAATACACAATACATTTTACAAAAGCCGCATTCAACAGGATTATCAACCCAGCCTGACGAGCTCAAATAAACAGAAGCCTTCTATATGGCAGACCAATCCGAACTCATCGCTGCCCAGCCCACTCATTATCTCAGCCAATCATGGCTAGTTGGAAGGTTGCTGGCGTTTTGTGTGGCTAACCAGCAAGGCTGGCAATTTAACAATTTGTTTCATATATACAGATGGCATACACGTTTGTTATTAAGGCACATGAAAGTTCACATGTTCCAGAAGGCATTTCTACCCACAAAAATTGTTTTACGTCCAAACGGCTCTCCTGTAAAGACATGACTTGCAAATCCGGAATTGTATCACGTGTTATTTCATAGTTTTGATGTCTTATTCTACAATGTAGAAAATAGTAAAAATAAAGAAAAACCCTTGAATGAGTAGGTGTGTCCAAACAACATATTTTCCATAGTAATAATACATTTTCTTCACAAAAATGGCTTTTACACACACGTCTACAGGTAACTGTTGAGGAGCTACCTCACAATTGCTCTGACTGTGGAAAGTAGTTATCTGACAAAATACTATTTGAGCTAACATAGGCTAATGCGATTAGCATGAGGTTGTACGTAACAAGAACATTTCCCAGGACATAGACACATCTGATACTGTCAGAAAGCTTAAATTCTTGGTAATTTAACTGCACTGTCCAATTTACAGTAGCTATTACAGTGTAAGAATACCATGCTATTGTTTGAGGAGAGTGCACAGTTTTGAACATCAAAAGTTATTAAGGCACACCAGTGATCTTACACAGGAGAAAACCATACAGTTGCTCAGAGTGTGGGAAGAGTTTAGCCCAGCGTGATGAGACACCAGATGGTTCACACAGGAGAGAGACCTCATGAGTGCCCCTGCTGTGGGAAATGCTGTTTCTGATTAAATGCTCTGATAATGCACATGAGTATTCACACTGGAGAGAAACACTCCATTTACTCAAATCAAATCAAATTGTATTAGTCACATGCACCTGTAACGGTACTCGTCCTCGTCTAATGACGAGTATGAAAGATCGGACCAATGCGCAGCGTGGTAAGTGTCCATTTGAATGAAATACGACTGAACACTGAAATACAAAAGAACAAGAGAAATAAATGAAAACCGAAACAGTTCTGTATGGTGAAACACAGAAAACAACTACCCACAACCCATAGTGGGAAAACAGGCTGCCTAAGTATGGTTCTCAATCAGAGACAACGATCGACAGCTGCATCTGATTGGGAATCATACCAGGCCAAACACAGAAATACAAAACATAGAATGCCCACCCCAACTCAAGCCCTGTCCAAACTAAAATAGAGACATAAAAAAGGAACTACGGTCAGGACGTGACAGCACCGAATACAACAGGTGTAGACCTTACAGTGAAATGCTTACTTACGAGACCCTAACCAACAATGCAGTTAAAAAAATAATAATAAGAAGAAATAAAAGTAACAAGTAATTAAATAGCAGCAGTAAAATAACAATAGCGAGACTATATACAGGGTACCGGTACAGGGTCAATGTGTGGGGGCACCAGTTAGTCAAGGTAATTGAGGTAATATGTACATGTAGGTAGAGTTATTAAAGTGACTATGCATAGATAATAACAACAGAGAGTAGCAGCGGAGTAAGGGGGGGGGGCAATGCAAATAGTCTGGGGAGCCATTTGATTAGATGTTCAGGAGTCTTATGGCTTGGAGGTAGAAGCTGTTGAGAAGCCTCTTGGTCCTAGATTTGGTGCTTGGGTACTGCCGTGTGGTAGCAGAGAGAACAATCTATGACTAGGGTGCTGGAGTCTTTGACAATTTTTAGGGCCTTCCTCTGACACCGCTGGTATAGAGGTCCTGGATGGCAGGAAGCTTGGCCCCAGTGATGTACTGGGCCATACGCACTACCCTCTGTACTGCCTTGTGGTCAGAGGCCGAGCAGTTGCCATACCAGGCAGTGATGCAACTCTCTCGATGTTGCAACTGTATAATATCCTTTTGAGGATCTGAGGACCCATGACAAATCTTTTCAGTCTCCTGAGGGGGAATAGGTCTTGTCGTGCCCTCTTCACGACTGTCTTGGTATGCTTGGACCATGTCAGTTTGTTGGTGATGTGGACACCAAGGAACTTGAAGCTCTCAACCTGCTCCACTACAGCCCTGTTGATGAGAATGGGGGCCTGCTCGGTCCTCATTTTCCTGTAGTCCACAATCAGCTCCTTTGTCTTGATCACGTTGAGGGAGAGGTTGTTGTCCTGGCACCACACGACCAGGTCTCTGACCTCCTCCCTATACGCTGTCTCATCTTTGTCAGTGATCTGCAAATGGTGGTGTTGGAGTCGTGCCTGGCCGTGCAGTCATGAGTGAACAAGAAGTACAGGAGGGGACTGAGCACGCACCCCTGAGGGGGCCCTGTGTTGAGGATCAGCGTGGCAGATGTGTTGTTACCTACCCTTACCACCTGGGGGCGGTCCATCAGGATGTTCATGATCCAGTTGCAGAGGGAGGTGTTTAGTCCCAGGGTCCTTAGCTTAGTAATGAGCTTTGAGGGCGCTAATGGTGTTGAACGCTGAGCTGTAGTCACTGAATATAATTCTCACATAGGTGTTCCTTTTGCACAGGTGGGAAAGGGCAGTGTGGGGTGCAACAGAGATTGCATCATCTGTGGATCTGTTGGGGCAGATTGCAAATTTGGAGTGGGTCTGGGGTTTCTTGGATAATGGTGTTGATCTGAGCCATGACCAGCCTTTCAAAGCACTTCATGGCTACACACGTGAGTGCTACGGGTCGGTAGTCATTTAGGCAGGTTACCTTAGTCTTCTTGGGCACAGGGACTATGGTGGTCTGCTTAAAACATGTTGGTATTACAGACTCTGACAGGGAGAGGTTGAAAATGTCAGTGAAGACACTTGCCAGTTGGTCAGCGCCTGCTCGGAGTATACATCCTGGTAATCCGTCTGGCCCTGCGGCCTTGTGAATAGAGTTAATGATCTTAATCACATCGGCTGCTGAGAGCGTGATCACACAGTCATCCGGAACAGCTGGTAGTCTCATTCATGTTTCAGTGTTATTTGCCTCCAAGTGAGCACAAAAGTAGTTTAGTGCATCTGGTAGGCTTGTGTCACTGGGCAGCTCTTGGCTGTGCTTCCTTTTGTAGTCTGTAATTGTTTGCTAGCCCTGCCACATCCGTCGAGGGTCAGAGCCGGTGTAGTACAATTCGATCTTAGTCCTGTATTGGCGCTTTGCCTGTTTTATGGTTCGTCGGAGGGAATAGCGGGATTTCTTATAAGCTTCCGGGTTAGAGTCCCGCTCCTTGAAAGCATCAGCTCTAGCCTTTAGCTCAGTGTGGATATTGCCTGTAATCCATGGCTTCTGGTTGGGGTATGTACGTACTGTCACTGTGTGGACAACATCATCAATACACTTATTGATGAAGCCAATGACTGATGTGATGTACTCCTCCATGCCATCGGAGGAATCTGTGCCCGCAAAACAGTCCTGTAGCTTAGCATCTGCTTCATCTGACCACTTTTATATTGATTGAGTCACTGGTGCTTCCTGCTTTAATTTGGCTTGTAAGCAGGAATCAGGAGGATAGAATTATGGTCAGATTTGCAAATGGAGGGCGAGGGAGAGCTTTGTATGCGTCTCTGTGTGTCGAGTAAAGGCGTTCCAGAGTTTTTTCCCCTCTGCTTGCACATTTAACATGCTGATAGAAATTTGGTAAGACAAATTTAAGTTTCCCTGCATTAAAGTCCCCGGCCACTAGGAGCGCCGCCTCTGGGTGAGCGTTTTCCTGTTTGCTTATGGCGGAATACAGCTCATTGGGTGCGCACTTAGTGCCAGCATCGGTCTGTGGTGGTATGTAAGACAGCTACGAAAAATACAGATGAAAACTCTCTAGGTAGACAGTGTGGTCTACAGCTTATCATGAGATACTCTACATCAGGTGAGCAAAACCTTGAGACTTCCTGAGATATCGTGCACCAGCTGTTACTTACAAAAATACATAGTCCGCCGCCCCTTGTGTTACCAGATGCCGCTGTTCTATCCTGCCATTACAGCGTATTAACAGCCAGCTGTATGTTGATAATGTCATCGTTCAGCCATGACTCCGTGAAGTATAAGATATTGCAGTTTGGAATGTCCCATTGGTAGTTTAACCTCTAGCATCGAGCAATCCCGTATCCGGGAGCGTAATTATAGCCTCAAGCTCATTACCATAACGCAACGTTAACTAATTAATGAAAATCGCAAATGAAATGAAATAAATATATTGGCTCACAAGCTTAGCCTTTTGTTAACAACACTGTCATCTCAGATTTTCAAAATATGCTTTTCAACCATAGCTACACAAGCATTTGTGTAAGAGTATTGATAGCTAGCATAGCATTAAGCCTAGCATTCAGCAGGCAACATTTTCACAAAAACAAGAAAAGCATTCAAATAAAATAATTTACCTTTGAAGAACTTTGGATGTTTTCAATGAGGAGACTCTCAGTTAGATAGCAAATGTTCAGTTTTTCCAAAAAGATTATTTGTGTAGGAGAAATCGCTCCGTTTTGTTCATCACGTTTGGCTAAGAAAACCCCCCGAAAATTTAGTCATTACAACGCCAAACTTTTTTCCAAATTAACTCCATAATATCGACAGAAACATGGCAAACGTTGTTTAGATTCAATCCTCAAGGTTTTTTTCACAAATCTATTCGATGATAAATCATTCGTGGCAGTTTGGTTTCTCCTCTGAACCAAATGGAAAATTGCACGCAGCTGGAGATTACGCAATAATTTTGACGGAGGACACCAAGCGGGCACCTGGTAAATGTAGTCTCTTATGGTCAATCTTCCAATGATATGCCTTCAAATACGTCACAATGCTGCAGACACCTTGGGGAAACGACAGAAAGTGTAGGCTTATTCCTGGCGCATTCACAGCCATATAAGGAGACATTGGAACACAGCGCCTTCAGAATCTGGGGCATTTCCTGTTTGAAATTTCATCTTGGTTTCGCCTGTAGCATCAGTTCTGTGGCACTCACAGATAATATCTTTGCAGTTTTGGAAACGTCAGAGTGTTTTCTTTCCAAAGCTGTCAATTATATGCAGAGTCGAGCATCTTTTCGTGACAAAATATCTTGTTTAAAACGGGAACCTTTTTTTATCCAAAAATTAAAAGAGCCCCCCCATATATCGAAGACATTAATCTTCCGGCGTAGGTCATCAATTTTATTTTCCAAAGACAGCACGTTTGCTAGCAGAATGGAAGGCGGTGGTGGTTTATTTGATTGCCTACGAATTCTCAGAAGGCACCCCGACCTCCGGACCCTTTTTCTCTGCCTTGTCTTCACACAAATGATGGGGATCTGGGCCTGTTCCCGGGGAAGCAGTATATCATTCACATCGGGCTCGTCTGACTCTTTAAAGGAAAAAAATGATTCTGCCAGTTCATGGTGAGTAATCGCAGTTATGATGTCCTAAAGATCTTTTTGGTTATAAGAGACAGTAGCAGCAACATTAGGTACAAAATAAGTAAAAAAATAAGTTACAAACAATATAAAGAAACAACCAAAAAAACACAATCAGTTAGGGACATGTAAAACGTCAGCCTTCTTCTCTGGCTCCATCTCTGAGTGCGGGAAGTGGTTCTCCCAAGATAGAGACTGGAAACAACACCAGATAAGACACCACCCTAACCTCTGACCTTCCGACACAAGGCAGCTTCAGTAGAGGCACACACCCAATCCCAAATCCACCCTCTGCCCCTCCCTTCCTAGCTAATACCCCCTAGCCACTATACCAGGGGGTGGCAATCTCAATTCCCAGAGGGTAGAATGTCTAATGGTTTTTATTGTTTGCTTTCAATTTGTGTCCAATTAACACCTAGACAACCAGGAGAGGGGAGTTCCTTATCAATTACAAGGGAGGAGCGAAAACCCACACAGTGTCATTTGAGATTTGCTGTACTGTGTTCAGAGAACAGTCCTGTAGGCCTACTGTAGTTCTCCCTTTCTGTTAGACTCACACACGCTGCTCTCCAAATAAATACGACACATTTTTGGGCCAAAGCGTTTTTTTTGTGACCCGTCAACTGTCATTAGCTTGTGTTTTTACATTCAGTCACTTTGAGTCACATTCATCCATCAGTGCTTGTTTATGTCATTGTGAACCAGATGGTGATAGCTGGTGTGTGCTGAATTGGCTGTGGTTAGGATTACACACATTCCCTCTATGTTTGTGTAAGGCTTTGTTATGTGTGTGTGTGTGTGTGGTGTGTGGTAAAAGGTCAATGTAGAGAAACTTCAGTAGTTCAACTGAAACTGTATTGTGAACTTTACTTGATAAAGATATTCAGTCAGATATTCAGTCATAATATTATAATAAAAGTAGCCTAATGCACAATAATACTACTACACAGAAACACAAGGGAGATTGTGAATTGGGATTTCCTTTTTTATTAGAGAACAACAATTGCCCAGTACTTTAAAGAGGGGTAGGACAAAAGATAGATACACACTCAGCCATGCAGTAAAATACAACAGCATTCAAACGCAAATAAGCTCCTTTGATCATGGTATGAGTGAACATTTGTCTGAGTAGCATTCACTGTGTTACAAAGGAGGAGTCCAGTGTGGGAACCTAAACATGTTAACTATTACCAGTCTCTGCAAAGATGTACATTATGTGGTTATTTAAAACTTCCAAGCAGACACAGTAAAGCCAGTGGAGAACAATGAGCTTTATTCAGACTGTGACAGCAGACTCTGGCGAGACAATAGACTAGTGTCAAACGATAACAACATGAACATTTTTACAGAAAGCCTATATAATACCTGATGTCAAATAATCATATGCAAATACAAGATTTAAGTCTTGAAAATGTTACGCAATAGATAGACTACACAACAAGTGTTTCAACTTCTTGGTCAGCTACGATCTCGGCGCGTATAGGGTTCCATTCCTTTGGCAAAAAATTGAATTTTTCCTTTTCTGTTCAGCAGACCCATGAACCCATGAACCCAGACCCCTAAACAAAGTTGTAGCATACAACACAGAAAAAATACATTTTGGTGAAGTCGCCATGCCAATCAAAGCAAAGGAGGGGAAATAAAGGATCCTGATATCATCTCGCCTACACATAATGTCCCTTATCGAAGCTTCCGTTCTAGAGAAACACAATAAAGATAACATACGCAATGGGCATCAAACAGTAGGCTAAGTAGACAACTTGTCCGTCCAGGTCCTGTGCCAAGTTTTGATGTGAGTAAAACTCTCCTCTCCTCACCTACACATAATGTTTCTTGTCGAAGTCTCCATTGGCCGAGATGGTCTTGGTGGGGGCATATTTGATGGGGTAGGCGCTCTTGGCTCCCTGGGGACAGGAGCAGCACAGCAGGGTTCCCCCCAGAAGGAGCAGGGCTGTGGCCGCCCAGCCAATGTAGATGGCTGCTCCTATCTCCCTCTTCTTGGACGAAGACACATCTGGGTTGTAGAAGTCTACTATGATGTTATTGGCCATCCAACAGAGAGGAACCAGCACCAATAGACCGCTGATGATGTAGACCACCCCACCTGCGTTCACCACTTTGGCTTTCACCGATTCGGTCTTGATGCAGTTGGTGCACTGTGCTCCAGCGATGGTCACCACCAGCCCCGCCACCCCCAGCACCGCCGATATCACCGTGAGGGCGCGCGCCGTCTGCAGGTCCTGGCTGAGCGCAAGCATCGAGTCGTGCATTTTGCACTGCATCTGACCCGTGCTCTGCACCACGCACGACATCCAGAGCCCGTCCCAGAGGGTCTGCGCAACCACGATATTCATATCGATGAACGCCGTCACCTTCCACATGGGCAGCCCGCACGCGACCATGACCAGGAGCGAGCCCAGTAGGCACAACCCCATTCCAAGGACCTCCAGACACGCAGAGAGCATGGTGAGCCTTTTTCTTCTTTAAAACAGAGAGAGGAGAGTGAACACAAATGTAATTTAATATCCACTCGAGTATCAGAAGAATCTCTTTCTCCTATTCGCTCTAGAAATGTTAGGCTTGTAATAGATGATCAAAGAGAGGCTAGGAGAAGAACCTGTTTAATAAGATATCTAGGCTCTCTAGCAGGTCTGAATCCACTCTGTGTCAGAAGGGGGTGCAGCCTTTGTCATTTATGGGACCGTTATTCGCACGCTAACGTCCAGTGTGACAGTTGCACACATCTGTCAAAACAAAGCGGATAAACTTTGAGCCAACCAGTGACAAGCGCATCTCCTCATCAGCCAATGAGTAGGCAGAATTCGGATGCGGAGAGACAAAAGAGTTCAATGAGGAGAGAGAGAGAGAGAGAGTGAGACAGAGAGAGAGAGAGTGTGTGCATGGCAGTAACAGAAAAAGGAACACAACAGGTTAACTGTCTTCCTGGAATTGATCCTGAGGAAGAAAGAAAAAATAACAATGATGTGAGGTCAGAAGACCAGAAACAGAAATGGTCAACTATTTATGATAATAGACATTATATAGATTAGGAGAAAACTGATTTAATTCGTTGTTATACAATATATGCAAACCATAGTGTGTGTGTGTATTTATACAACAGGTGGGTCTAATCCTGGATGTGGTTAGGTTAAAACCGCATTCCAGTCGGTGTCTATTTCGGCAATAAGGCCCGAGGGGGTGTGGTATATGGCCAATATACCATAGCTAAGGGCTGTTCTTAAGCGCAACGCAACGCAAAGTACCTAGATACAGCCCTTAGCCGTGGTATATTGGCCATATACCACAAACACCTGAGGGGCCTTATTGCTATTATAAACTGGTTACCAGCGTGAGGACAGTAAACAAGTAATTTTGTGTCGTACTCATACTATATTGTCTGATATTCCACAGCTTCCAGCCAATCAGCATCCAGGACCCAAACTACCTGGTTTATAATTCACAAGTTACCACTGGCTAAAGCTATGACATTGAAATGCCTATTTACTGTTCAATTTCACGGTGCATTCTGTCTCATCAGCCCAGCCAGAGCCAGGCGATTCGAAAAATGTATCTCCAATGTAAAGAAGCATCTAGACATGATTTCCCCTTTCTTTTAGACAAGCATTTGGTTTTCAACAGAGATTTGAAAAAACCTTGCTGCCTGTCTCTCTGACATTTTCAATATTGTTGAATAATACTGAAGACATCAAAACTGTGAAATAACACATATGGAATCATGTAGTAACCAAAAAAGTGTTAAACAAATCCAAATATATGTTATATTTTAGATTATTCAAAGTAGCCAAACTTTGCCTTGATGACAGTTTTGCACACGTTTGGCATTCTCTCAACCAGTTTCACCCGGAATGCTTTTCCAACAGTGGTGAAGGAGTTCTCACATATGCTGAGCACTTGGCTGCTTTTCCTTCACTCTGCTGTCTAACTCATCCCAAACCATCTTAATTGGGTTGAGGTCAGGTGACTGTGGAGGCCAGGTCATCTGATGCAGCACTCTATCACTCTCCTTCTTGGTCAAATAGCCCTTACACAGCCTGGAGGTGTGTTGGGTCATTTTCCTGTTAAAAAGCAAATGATAGTCCCACTAAGCGCAAACCAGATGGGATGACGTATCACTGCAGAATGCTGTGGTAGCCATGCTGGTTAAGTGTACCTTGAATTATAAATAAATCACTGACAATGTCACCAGCAAAGCACCCCCACACCATCACACCTACTCCATGCTTCACGGCAGAAACCATACATGCAGAGATCATTCGTTCACCTACTCTGCATCTCACAAAGACATGGTGGTTGGAACCAAAAATCTCAAATTTGGACTCATCTGACCAAAGGACAGATTTTCCCCGATCTAATGTCCATTGCTTGTGTTTCTTGGCCCAAGCAAGTCTCTTCTTATTATTGGTGTCCTTTAGTTGTTTATTTGCAGCAATTCGACCATAAAGGCCTGATTCACGCAGTCTCCTCTCAACAGTTTATGTTGAGATGTGTCTGTTACTTGAACTCTGTGAAGCATTTATTTGGGCTGCAATTTCTGAGGCTGGTAACTCTAATGAACTTATCCTCTGCAGCAGAGGTAACTCTGGGTCTTTCCTTCCTGTGGCGGTCCTCATGAGAGCCAGTTTCATCAAGGCGCTTGATGGTTTTTGCGACTGCATTTGAAGAAACGTATAAAGTTCTTGAAATGTTCAGGTTTGACTGACCTTCATATCTTCAAGTAATGATCGACTGTCGTTTCTCTTTGCTTATTTGAGCTGTTCTTGCCATAATATGGACTTGGTCTTTTACCAAATAGGGCTATCTTCTGTATACCACCCCTACCTTGTCACAACACAACTGATTGGCTCAAACGCATTAAGAAAGAAAGTAATCCCACAAATGAACTTTTAACAAGGCACACCTGTTAATGTAAATGCATTCCAGGAGACTACCTCATGAAGGTGTTTGAGATCATGCCAAGAGTGTGCAAAGCTGTCATCAAGGCCAAAGGTGGCTACTTTGAAGAATCTCAAATCTCAAATATACTTTGTTTAACACTTTTTTGGTTACTACATGATTCCATATGTGTTATTTCATCATTTTGATGTCTTCACTATTATTCTACAATGTAGAAAATAGTGAAAATAAAGAAAATCCCTGGAATGAGTAGATGTGTCCAAACGTTTGACTGGTACTGTATATATATATATATATATATATATATATATATATATATATATATCCTGCCAGATTAAACACTTACCCACCCAATCCGGCTGCCTTACATATATATATATATATATATATATATATATATATATATATATATATATATATATATATATATATATATATATATATATATATATTGTAAGGCAGCCTGATTGGGCGGGTAAGTGCTTAATCTGGCAGGACCTCTGCCCAGCCAGGCCCTGCCTCAGCTTTACCTCTGAGAAAAACTATTAAGAAAACTAGTATCACTTAAGTGTGTGTGTTTGTGTGTGCATGTTCCCCACAAGCCAATGTCAGACAAAGTCTGTTTCTCTTTCCTTTCCCTGTTTGTGTCCTCGCCGTCTTTCCCGAGACCTCTTGCCTGCCACATGGCATTCTGGGAAATACATAAACAGGAAGTGTTGTCCGTTGTGTCATTCTCTGGCCTATCGCTGGACACAGCTGCTAGGAGAGAGAAGGATGGAAAGAGTGGTGGAAGGGGGTGGATGGTTGGAGGGATGGAGAAGGAATGACGGTAAGGATTAATGCAAACATTGGAAAGACAATGGAGAGACCAAGAGTTTTGAATCTGTTATATCTTTATACAGTGCCTTTCGATAGTATTCACATTCAGGACCGAGCACGCCCCCATTCTCATCGACGGGGCTGTACTGGAGCAGGTTGAGAGATTCAAGTTCCTTGGTGTCCACATCAACAACAAACTAGAATGGTCCAAACACACCAAGACAGTCGTGAAGAGGGCACGACAAAGTCTATTCCCCCTCAGGAAACTAAAAAGATTTTTCATGGGTCCTGAGATCCTCAAAATGTTCTACAGCTGCAACATTGAGAGCATCCTGACTGGTTGCATCACTGCCTGGTAAGGCAATTGCTCGGCCTCTGACCACAAGGCACTACAGAGGGTAGTGCGTACGGCCCAGTACATCACTAGGACTAAGCGGCCTTCCATCCAGGACCTCTACACCAGGCGGGGTCAGAGGAAGGCCCTAAAAATTGTCAAAGACCCCAGCCACCCCAGTCATAGACTGTTCTCTCTACTACCGCATGGCAAGCGGTACCGGAGTGCCAAGTCTAGGACAAAAGGCTTCTCAACAGTTTTTACCCCCAAGCCATAAGACTCCTGAGCAGGTCATCAAATGGCTTCCCAGAGTATTTGCATTGTTTGTGTCCCCCAACCCCTCTTTTACACTGATGCTACTCTCTGTTCATCATATATCCATAGTCACTTTAACCATATCTACATGTACATACTACCTCAATCAGCCTGACTAACCGGTGTCTGTATGTAGCCTCGCTACTTTTATAGCCTCGCTACTGTATATAGCCTGTCTTTTTACTGTTGTTTTATATCTTTACCTACCTATTGTTCATCTAATACCTTTTTTTGCACTATTGGTTAGAGCCTGAAGTAACCATTTCGCTGTAAGGTGTTGTATTCGGCGCACGTGACAAATAAACTTTGATTTGATTTGATAGAGGTAGCCAGAATACTCTCCATAGGGCTCTATTGGTTCTCACTATTGTGTTCCCACAAGGTTGGCAAATGTTCTCTCAATGTTCTTTTATTATTGTCTGGTCTCACTAAACTTACAGTAAGTGACTGGTTAGTCTAAGTAACAATCACACTGACTCCCGATGTTTGTGTGTGTTCTTACACATTGTGAGAAGATGCACACTCATCACTCTCTGTGTGTGTGTGATGGGTAATGTGGGCCCACGGTGTTTACTGCTGAGGGAAGTGATGCATGTTGATAACGATGTGGACCCCTCCTAATTACTAAATCAACATGTGGCAAAACTAAATACTCTTAACCACACCAATGCCTCCACAGTGGCACGATGGCCAAAACACACACACAGTCACACACACACACACACAGTCACACACACACACACACACACACACACACACACACACACACACACACACACACACACACACACACGCACACGCACACGCACACGCACACGCACACAGAGAGACAGACAGTCACACAGACAGACAGGGATGGAGGAGGGAAGCCTGGGACTCCCAGATAACAACTTTGTCCTAAACAGGAGAAAGAATCACAAAACAAGACATGAAGTTTGTGTTTTGTCGTGAATGTTTTGTAGGTTGAGGTACTTAACGCCTGCGTGAGAATTCATTCAAATAATAATATATTTGCTTATGATCAACTTCCCCTTCCTTATATAAACCCCCCTGTCTGATTTCCATAATGAAGTTTACTAAATGAAGGGTGAATGGGTTTTATATTAAATGTATTTGAGCAACATTCCCAGATGCACTAGATGTTTGCTGTTGTCGACATGCTGACAAACAACATTCCATTCATATGACAATCAGCTCTTATCTCTTATCCGTATCGAAATGTCATTAGTGAAGTATGCACGCACACGCATTCTCAGTTTTCACACACACACACACACACACACACACACACACACACACACACACACACACACACACACACACACACACACACACACACACACACACACAGACACACACACACACACACACACACAGACACACACACACACACACACACACACACACACACACACACACACACACACACACACACACACACACACACACACACACACACACACACACACACACACACACACTCGGTGTATGATGTCAGGCACTGGGTGAGGGGTCACGGATGTCCACTAGCTATCTATACAATGGTCCCTGGCCCAGACATGAAATCACTGCTTGGTGTTTGTGTGTGTGTGTTGTGATAGCATCCTGGCCAGATGTTTCCTCTGCTCGACTATGGTGTGTGTGTTGCATGCCGATGTGTGTATTACTTGAGCACCAGGTGTCTCTGACTTAGCTTTCTGGGCCTCATAATCTACGTCAGAGCCCGGGATGCAGGTAGTTGGCTGTGCACAGACAAATACACCTCAAGGCTGGGAGGCCTGGTGAGAAGCTGGGGGATGGGTAAGAGGTCAGGGGGGCAAAGGTAATAGGACAAAAGAGAACGAGTGGGTGATATGCCCATCCCAAATGTATCCACCGGGGCTGGGCTAAAAACAACTGAATCACACTGTTATATGCTTCTCACTTGTTGAAGACTCTTGGAGCCATTTCAAGGAGTAATGTGGAAAGTGAGGAGGGGATGATCACTGGTACCAGAGAACCATCGGCTCAGGGGAAACGTTAGGACATCTTAACTGCTACAACAAGTTGTGTATGTGGGTGGAGGAATAAAGCACAGGAGCAACCAAGGGGGTCAGAGTGACAGCTTCTCCAGGCAGGGAAGGGGAGTGTGTTACTTATTGGGGGCCAGCTGAGAGAGAGAGGAGGGAGTAGCAGTTAAGATGTCCGGTCTCTGATTACACACACACTGTGACATGTGTGTCTGAGATTTGGCACTTTACATTTATTTTTTATTTAACTAGGTAAGACAGTTATTAAGAACAAATTCTTATTTACAATGACAGCCTACCGGGGAACAGTGGGTTAAATGCCTTGTTCAGATTTTTACCTTGTCAGCTCGGGGATTCAATCCAGAAACCTTTTGGTTACTGGCCCAACGCTCTAACCACTAGGCTACCTGCCACCCCTGCTGAAACACTCTTGGCGTGTATGTGTTTTGCGCCCAGAATTTGATACGCGTGCGTGTTGGGTCTGACACTTGGTGCATGTATGTGTATTTGCATGTCTGAATTAGTGGTCACTTTGTTCTCTGTAGTTCTATTTCAGCATAGCAGAGCATCCAGTTGTATGACCACAGATAACCCTGGACCAGTGCTTCCCAAACACTGGGTTGGGTCCCAATGGTGGGCCACATCGGAGCCAGTCCCTCTCAAGTCACTGCTAAACATTGGGTTGCGGCTAGCATGGTTTTGGGTAACAAGAAAGTAAGTAACAAGTAACAAGTAACAAGAAGTTACAAGAACATTCCAAGGACTTTGGGCAGCCCCACAATGTCACAATATTTCACAAACTTTCACTGCCTTTTACCATGAACTGTATGTCATATAAAATACCCCTCTCTTTCCTCATACAGTTCCCGATATCCCTCAGGGGGACATCCTCAGGACGATTTCTATTCTAGTTATGGGACGTTATGTCAATTGTTCCAAGAACAATAACGGGACAGTTTTTGGGGATCATTCTCATGACATTCGGTCCACTTGAAAGTTATTCCATAAAGGACTAACGATGCTAACAATCCTAATGCTGCTAACTACGCTAATGATGCTCGAGATGCTAGCAGCAATCAGACTAATGCTGTGTGTTTCCTGTCAGGGCAATCACCGCGGTGACAGACATGTCACTGTTTACATCGACAGTGAGTTGTATGTTTACCGTCACGTTTAAACACTCTGACGACCACGATGCTATCTCATGGAAAAGTTTAGTCGGTCATCTTGACAGCGTGTGTTAGCCCAAGTGGTTCTCTAAGACCTAAGTGGCCAGTAGGCCTCTAGGGGTTTGCTATGATTGTCTTAATAGCAGCGGGCCTGTCCGGAGGGGTAAGACGAAGGCTGGGATTCCATCCAAGGTGCGTTGTAGAGCGCTTTTGACAATGCGCCTTTTAAAGGCAACGTTCCCACATTCGAAGGAGATCGCATTCACTGTCAACACTGCAGATGTCGGCTCAATCTGAAATTATCTTCACACGCGAAGTGCTCTACAACGAGCCTCGAATTGAATTTCGGCCTAACATTATTGCCAGTCAGAAAAAAGGCATGGGGTAAACCCGCACTGTTGCGCTACACCAGGATGCGTTAAACCAGTGCACAGCTTAGTTTACCACCCGGCCTGACGGGCTTCTTTGGGCGTATTCGTCTCGGAGTTACAGTCATTACACAAACGGAATAATCTGTGAGCCACTATAGATAGTCTACTTTCTCCCACTGGGTTCCACCATTATTTGAACAACCCCTCCCTGGTCTCCACTAGCTGTTTCTCCTCATGTTCCTTGCCTGTTATGATTTTCTGGAGCCATTTTCCTCCCCTTCCTATCGTCCGATCAGCACATTTCCTCCTCGGAACGACACAGTTTCCAGGCCCCATTAAGAGCAATCAGAGAGATAACACAGTCTCTCCCTTTCTCTCTACCTCTCTCTCCCTTCCCCCTCCCTCTATCCTCTCTCCTGTACCCTCCCTCCTCTGAACACTCATATCAGATTAGTCATTTTGAGAAGACTATGTGAAGATTAAGATAGAGTTACAAATGAGTGTCACGCCCACTCCCCCTGTCCCACCCTCACCCTCTTATCTACTCTTTCTTGTTTACTCATACCAGACCGATAATAAGATCAATCTTTCAAAAACAAACAACGAACAGTTCTGGTTAAAAAAAACTTAACCAGTGGGAGCAGAGTAACTCTCATCCTCTGGGTTTGGAGAAAAAAAGGAATGTCCTGAGAGGAACACTCTGATTTGACCACCAGCACACCATTACTCATACTCCCTTTCCTATACATCAGTCTGCACAACAACAAAAATTACAACAGTAATGTTTTCCTCCTTGTTCTCCCTAACCCTGTCACACCTTGACCTTAGTATTCTTTGTTTTCTTTGTTATTTTGGTTAGGTCAGGGTGTGACATGGGTGATGTATGTGTTTTCACTTTGTCTAGGGGTTTTTGTATGTTTATGGCGGTGTTTCCTATCTAGGTGTTTTTGTAAGTCTATGGTTGCCTAGATTGGTTCTCAATTAGAGGCAGCTGTCTATCGTTGTCTCTGATTGGGAACCATATTTAGGCAGCCATATTCTTTGGGTCATTTGTGGGTGATTGTTCCCGTTTCCAGTGTTAGTGTTACGGGACTGTTTCGGCTTCGTTCATTTTTGTCGGTTTGTTGTTTTTGTTCATTGTTTAAGTTTCCTATTAAATATGGATAATCATCACGCTGCATTTTGGTCCTCCTCTCTTTCACCCGAAGACAAGCCCTTTTACCCTCGTCTTCCGCAATTGTTCCTCAGCTGTGGAGAAATAGCTTTTTGAGAACAATAACCGCTTCCTGCAGCGAGTTAGGCTGCTCTGCAGTGGGGCGCTGAATGGGAAAATACATAAGGTACTTGATGGGCTACTGTATGCGTGTGTGGGCTTTTCTGAGGTAACCCATTTCCCAGCTAAAGTCATTGTGTGACCCTGGGTTATATCTCAGTCTGTACAGAGGAAACACTCAGAGAATGTTCACTCACACTTACTGTACATAAGTGTGTACACTACACACACACGTGAGTATAACGCACACATGCATGTGAGTAGGCTATGTGTTGTGTAACAGAGTAGCTCTGTCCCGACCAATGCTGGAACCAGGGACCTTCTGAACAATAACACTTTACGTGACCAATTGAACACCAAAAATATCATACGCATCACAAAATATCAGGTTCCATGCTTCTTAGGGAAGGTGGGAGGCAAGTAGTTGTTAAGAGCAACTGAAAGGTTGCTGGTTCAAAATCCCAGACCTGACTAGGTGAACAAAAATGTACGATGTGCCCTTGAGCAAAGCTCTTCACCCTAATTGATCCTATAAGTCACATCTATTAGTGATAAGAGCACCTGCTAAATGACTCAAATGTAAATGTGATGTCATTGGGGAAAGTGATGACAATCTTACACTGTCCCCATAGGATGTCCCCATAGGATAGCACTTTTTGGTTCCAGGTACAACCCTTTTTGTTCCACACAGAGGGTTCTACATGGAACCCAAAAGGGTTCTACCTAAAACCAAAAAGGGTTATTCAAAGGGTTCTCCTACGGGGATAGCCAAATAACCCTTTTAGGTTCTAGATAGCACCTTTTCTCTAAGGGTGTACTTCAGCTAAAATAAAACAGAGGAAGATTATAGTAGGTAGTACAATATCCTCACATTAAATTGAACAAACAAAAATAACCCTGTTGTTACTGGCAGACCACCACACTTCCTCTATGGCAGTGATGTAATTTCCTGTACCTGCTCATTATCAGCCTACTAATGGAATGTGAGGTCTGGTAGGAGGAATATGAAAGGTAGGGGAAAGGAGACTACATTTGCTTTGACCTACATGTCATATCCCAACACAAACATTAAGTAGCAGACAGTGGGGTAAGTTTAACTTTTTTTTTACATTCAGCATCACTCCGTCAACGGAAATATGGTATTCTATCTAACAAAGATATCAAAATATATATTCAGGATGTTTTGTATCTCCGGTAATAATGAGAATTCATGTCAACATTACAGTTTTGAAAACCTAGCTTGTCCCCCAAAAAAGTGGTCTCTTGTCACAAATTACGGAGTAAGTTGGAGTAAATTGTGCTGCTGGTCAGAATTAATCTTAAAGATCCACCCCTTGTTTCCAATTTTTGCCTAAAATGACATACCCAAATCTAGCTTAGGACCTGAAGCATGGATATGCATATTCTTGATACCATTTGAATGGAAACACTTTGAAGTTTGTGGAAATGTGAAAGGAATGTAGGAGAATATAACACATTAGATCTGGGAAAAGATAATACAATGAAAAAAACATGTTTTTTTGTATTTTTTTTGTACCATCTTTGAAATGCAAGAGAAAGGCCATAATGTATTATTCCAGCCCAGGGGAAATTCTGATTTAGGCTACTAGATGGCAGCAGTGTATGTGCAAAGTTTTAGACTGATCCAATGAACCATTGAATTTCTGTTCAAAATGTTGCATCAAGACTACCCAAATGTGCCTTAATAACTTTTCAAGTTCATTAACTGTGCACTCTCCTCAAACAATAGCATGGTATTCTTTCACTGTAATAGCTACTGTAAATTGGATAGTGCGGTTAGATTAACAAGAATTTAAGCTTTCTGCCAATATCAGATATGTCTATGTCCTGGGAAATGTTCTTGTTACTTACGACCTCATGCTAATCGCATTAGCCTACGTTAGCTCAACCGTCCCATGGCGGACCCACCGATCCAGTAGAGGTCAGTCTCCTACAAATTTCTGTACCGAATGAAATATTACCACAACCTTTTTGAAACCATGTCTATCTTTATTTCCCAAACACAATCCAACACTATCATAATCTCTGTTTCGTCTTTTAAACATTTTAAGCATCTTTTAACACAGGCTTAACACCATACAAACACTTTGTACTTTTTTCAACATTAACATTGGCCAGGCCCTGTTGGAACCTCGTAGCCCAGTGATAATGTCTTGCACTACACCTAGGAAGAAAGCACTTCAATTTATGGGGAGGCAGGGTAGCCTAGTGGTTAGAGCGTTGAACTTGTAACCGAAAGTTTGCATGTTCAAATCCCCGAGCTGACAAGGTACAAATCTGTCATTCTGCCCCTGAACAGGCAGTTAACCCACTGTTCCTAGGCCATCATTGAAAATAAGAATTTGTTCTTAACTGACTTGCCTAGTCAAATAAAACTCAACTTACCATTGGCAGTATTTACCTCATGACCGTTGTCTCAATTTACCCCAAGGCAAAATTATAACTATTTTAGCCCACATAGCTACAATGATTCACTTTTATGCTAGGTTAAGGACCTCATATTGAAGCTTATAGAGACCCCAACTGATGTATAGAACAATCTTACAATGATCTACTTTGGTTTAGATACAAGCATCATGAAACCACTAACACATTAATTCAACTTTGTGAAATTGAGTTTTTTTGGACCTAACTTGCTTTCCACTTTTTCCTTGTGGGTTCTTCCATCACAGACTCCATTCAATGATGACCTCCTGCTAAATATTTGGTCAAATGATACATTTTGTGTAGGGTTTCCTAGAATCAAAAGGTGGCTCAACTTACCCCACTCCAACTGGAGCACAAACTCATCCATACATAGCCAGCGCCCAAATGGCACCAGATTCCTTATATAGGGCACCTTATACAGGGCACTTTTGACCAGGGCCGCACTTACGCACGCATGCATACACACAGGTACTCACAGACACAGTTAATACGTCCAGACAGGGGTGCTAGGCTCTTGTGTATGGTTTCCTATAAACAAGGGTGGATCAACTTACCCCAAAGTGTGAATAAATGTTAAATAACACCATCAAACTGTAGGCTACTTTTCTTTCCCTCTGAGTTGTTTTGGGCTTTGAGAGGGGCTGAGTGAGATCCAGTGACCCATTTCAGAGAGTAAAGGGCAACATTGCTCTAAGCACCCATGTCTTGTGTGTTTGTGTGTGTGTATGTGTGTGCTTCATTGTGTCTGACCACCCCCACCCTGTAACCTGTTTGTGATCACAGGAAGTAATACTTTAGCACCCTGACCCCTCATCACTGCTCCCCTGCTGCCCATTCCTATAACCATTGTTGAATAATGCAACACCAATGTAGTATAAATATATACCATGAAGCAAACACTCGTATCTTAATCGACTCAGTACAGTGAGTGCGTACATTTTTGAATGGCTTCAGGGGGACTCAAACGCAGAGCCCCAGCATTGGTAGCCCCGTGCTCTTACCAATTGAGCCACACATGACCATCAAGACTTCTGTCAGCATTGTTGAAATGCAATGAAAGTTCCCTGATTCTGATTCTCAGCTATTTGTCAACCTCACATGAGTTGGGGTCTGCTTGCCACTGCTGTGCTTCTGTATGTATTTGTTATTGACCACTGAGCTGTGACATCCACAAACTTTATACCAGTAAAACCACAACAAGACAAAAGTGCCAGCCATATAGTTTGTGGTACCAAGGCTTCTTGGTAGTAGTAGTAGTAGTAGTAGTGTGTAGGCAGGATTTCACACCATGCCAGAAAAGGCACAGACATCAATCAGTTCCACATCTAGTTTTGATTCACATTTGATTTCACTAATGTGAAATCAACAACACAATTCACCATGTCATTGGATTTTAGTTTAACCCCCTAGCATCTGAATTCACCCCATCTGCCGATGTCGCACTTTGGCATCTGCGGTGAAAGGTGGCAGAGCTAGAGCGGTATTTGTCAGATCATGATACATCCCGAAAATCGGTCTTCTTACAAAATCATCTGTAACGTCTGAACTGCTTGGCCTAAAAACTATTATGGAAAGTTCTACAACCCCAACAAACGTCTTGGAACTCATCTGATGTCGGTACAGCCGATCTGCCAACTTCTGTCTGTAGCATCCAGTTTGGGCTACACACTAATACCCCTATGTGGAAAGGTGAGACTCATGGACACGTACATGTCCGTTGTTTTGCTCTAGGATGCCCACAGGCCTCACAAGACTCACCTGAAGGTCCCCTGGTACCAGTTGAAAAAGATGAATTGAAGTTCAAATGGAGACAATTTGAACAAAATTAAGGAATTTAACAATATAGGTACAGCTTCATTTTTAGTCACCATGGATGTGGCCTCTATACACCACCAATGAACATGAACAAAAGGAAAAACAACTCTAGACCACCTTTACTCCACACACAGAGACGCGTACAAAGATATCCCTTGCCCTCCATGTGGAAAATCTGACCATAATTCTATCCTCCTGATTCCTGCTTACAAGCAAAAACTAAAGTAGGAAGCACCAGTGACTCAGTCAATATAAAAGGCATTCAGTTGAAGCAGATGCTAAGCTACAGGACTGTTTTCGTAGCACAGACTGGAAAATGTTCCGGGATTCTTCCGATGGCATTGAGGAGTACACCACATCAGTCACTGGCTTCATCAATAAGTGCAACGATGACGTCGTCCCCAACCAGAAGCCATGGATTACAGGCAACAACCGCACTGAGCTAAAGGGTAGAGCTGCCGCTTTCAAGGAGCGGGACTCTAACCCAGAAGTTTACAAGAAATCCTGCTATGCCCTCTGATGAACCATCAAACAGGCAAAGCATCAAGACAGGACTAAGATTGAATTGTACTACACTGGCTCTGATGCTTGTCGGATGTGGCAGGGTTACAAACTATTACAGACTACAAAGGGAAGCACAGCAGCGAGCTGCCCAGTGACACAAGCCTACCAGATGAGCTAAATTACTTCTATGCTCACTTCGAGGCAAGTAACACTGAAACATGCATGAGAGCATCGGCTGTTCCGGACAACCGTGTGATCACGCTCTCTGTAACCGATGAGAGTAAGACCTTTAAAAAGGTCAACCAGGACATGTACTCCGAGCATGTGCTGACCAACTGGCAAGTGTCTTCACTGACATTTTCAACCTCTCCCTGTCTGAGTCTGTAATACCAACATGTTTCAAGCAGAACACCATAGTCCCTGTGCCCAAGAACACTAAGGTAACCTGCATAATTGACTACTGACCCATAGCACTCACGTCTGTAGCCATGAAATGCTTTGAAAGGCTGGTCATGGCTCACATCAACACCATTATCCCAGAATTCCTAGACCCACTCCAATTTGCATACCGCAGCAACAGATCCACAGATGATGCAATCTCTGTTGCACTCCACACTGCCCTTTCACAACTGGACAAAAGGAACACCTATGTGAGAATGCTATTCATTGACTACAGCTCAGCATTCAACACCAGAGTGCCCTCAAAGCTCATCACTAAGCTAAGGACTCTGGGACTAAAGGTAGGTAACATGGGTAGGTAACAACACATCCGTCACGCTGATCCTCAACACGGGGATCCTCAGGGGTGTATGCTCAGGCCCCTCCTGTACTCCCTGTTCACTCATGACTGCATGGTCAGGCACGACTCCAACACCATCATTAAGTTTGCTGATCACCGACAACGATGAGACAGCAAATAGGGAGGTCAGAGACCTGGCCGTGTGGTTCCAGGACAACAACCTCTCCCTCAACGTAATCAAGACAAAGGAGATGATTGTGGACGACAGGAATATGAGGACCGAGCAGGCCCCCATTCTCATCCATGTGGCTGTAGTCGAGCAGGTTGAGAGCTTCAAGTTCTTTGGTGTCCACATCACAAACACACTCGTGGTCCAAGCATATCAAGACAGTCGTGAAGAGGGCACGACAATACCCATTCCCCATCAGGAGACTGAAAAGATTTGGCATGGGTCCTCAGATCCTCAAAAGTTCTACAGCAGGAGAATGGTTGGTTGCATCACTGCCTGGTATGGCAACTGCTCGGCCTCTGACCACAAGGCACTACAGAAGGTAGTGCGAATGGCCCATCACTGGGGCCAAGCTTCCTTTCATCCAGGACCTCTATACCAGGCGATGTCAGAGGAAGGCCCTAAAAATTGTCAAAGACTCCAGTCACCCTAGTCATAAACTGTTCTCTCTGTTACCACATGGCAAGCGGTATCGGAGCACCAAGTCTAGGTCTGAAAGAATTCTCGACAGCTTCTACCCCCAAGCCATACAACTCTTGAATAGCTAATCAAATGGCAACCCAGGAAATGTTCATTGCCCACCCCCGTTTCACACTGCTGCTATACTCTGTTTATTATCTATGCATGGTCACTAACTCTACCGACATGTACACATTACTTCAATTACCTCAACTAATTGGTGCCCACGCACCTTGACTCTGTACTGGTAACCCCTGTTTATAGCTTCGCTATTGATATTTTTTAAATATTTGTATTCGGAGCATGTGACAAATTTGATTTGATTTGTACAAGGATTGGCAGCTATCCACCATTTCTTGAGTACCCGGTCTGAGACTGAGATGCCTCCCACAGAATTGATTGTTTCACTGACTAAATGGACATACATTTGCAAAAAAAAGTATGGGGAAACTCTAGGCTAATGACTTCTCCAAAAGCTAATTGGAGTCAGGAGTCAGCTAACCTGGAGTCCAATTAATGAGATGAGATTATGCACATGAAGCGTTGCCTGCTGTGAGCCTCAAACAAAAGAGATCTCAGAAGACCTAAGATTAAGAATTGTTGACTTGCATAAAGCTGGAAAGGTTTTCCAAAAACCCTCTAAAAGCCTTTATCTTCATCAGTCCACGGTAAGACAAACTGTTGCTACTTTCCCTAGGAGTGGCTGTCCTGCAAAGATGACTGCAAGAGCACAGCGCATAATGCTCAATGAGGTTAAGAAGAATCCTAGAGTGTCAGCTAAAGACTTACAAAAATCTCTGGATCATGCTAACATCTCTGACGAGTTTACGATACGTAAAACACTAAACAAGAATGGTGTTCATGGGAGGACACCACGGAAGAAGCACTGCTGTCCAAAATAAACATTGTTGCACGTCTGAAGTTCGCAAAAGAGCACCTGGATGTTCCACAGCGCTACTGGCAAAATATTCTGTGGACAGATGAAACTAAAGTTGTGTTGTTTGGAAGGAACACACAACACTATGTGTAGAAAAAAAAGGCACAGCACACCAACATCAAATTTTAGTGGTCACATACACATGGTTAGCATGGTTAGCAGTTAATGCGCGTGTAGCGAAATGCTTGTGCTTCTAGTTCCGACCATGCAGTGATATCTAACAAGTAATTGAACAATTTCACAACCACCTTATTTCTACACACAAGTGTAAAGGAATGAATAAGAATATGTTCATATGAATATATGGATGAGCGATGGCCGAACGCATAGGCAAGATGCAGCAGATGGTATAGAGTACAGTATATACATATGAGATGAGTAATGTATGGTATGCAAACATTATATAAAGTGGCATTGTTTAAAGTGACAAAGTGATACATTTCTTACATCCAATTTTTAATTGTTAAAGTGGCTAGAGATTTGAGTCAGTATGTTGGCAGCAGCCACTCAATGTTAGTGATGGCTGTTCAACAGTTCGATGGCCTTGAGATAGAAGCTGTTTTTCAGTCTCTCGGTCCCAGCATTGATGCACCTGTACTGACCTCGCCTTCTGGATGATTGTGGGGTGAACAGGCAGTGGCTCGGGTGGTTGTTGTCCTTGATAAACTTTTTGGCCTTCCTGTGACAACGGGTGGTGTAGGTGTCCTGGAGGTCAGGTAGTTTGCCCCCGGTGATGCGTTGTGCAGACATCACTACCCTCTGGAGAGCCGTGGGAGGAGCAGTTGCCGTACCAGGTGGTGATACAAGTTTGTGAGTGTTTTTGGTGACAAGCCAAATTTCTTCAGCCTTCTGAGGTTGAAGAGGCACTGTTGCGCCTTCTTCACTGCGCTGTCTGTGTGGGTGGACCATGTCAGTTTGTCCGTGATGTGTACGCCGAGGAACTTACAACTTTCCACCTTCTCCACTACTGTCCCATCGGTGTGGATAGGGGGGTGCTCCCTCTACTGTTTCCTGAAGTCCACAATCACATCCTTTGTTTTGTTGACATTGAGTGTGAGGTTATTTTCCTGACACCACACTCCGAGGGCCCTCACCTCCTCCCTGTAGGCCGTCTCGTCGTTGTTGGTAATCAAGCCTACCACTGAAGTGCCGTCTGCAAACTTGATGATTGAGTTGGAGGCGTGCGTGGCCACGCAGTCATGGGTGAACAGGGAGTACAGGAGAGGGCTGAGAACACACCCTTGTGGGGCCCAAGTGTTTAGGATCATGTTGTTTCCTACCATCACCACCAGGGTTGCGGTCCGTCAGAAAGTCCAGGACCCAGTTGCACAGGGCTGGGTCGAGACCCAGGGTCTCGAGCTTAATGATGAGTTTGGAGGGTACTATGGTGTTAAATGCTGAGCTGTAGTCGATGAACAGCATTCTTACATAGGTATTCCTCTTGTCCAGATGGGTTAGGGCAGTGTGATTGTGATTGTGTCGTCTGTGGACCTATTGGGGCGGTAAGCAAATTGGAGTGGGTCTAGGGTGTCAGGTAGGGTGGAGGTGATATGATCCTTGACTAGTCTCTCAAAGCACTTCATGATGACGGAAGTGAGTGCTATGGGGCGATAGTCATTTAGCTCAGTTACCGTAGCTTTCTTGGGGACAGGAACAACGGTGGCCCTCATGAAGCATGTGGGGCCAGCAGACTGAGATAGGGATTGATTGAATATGTTTGAGGATGCGGCTAGGGATGCCGTCTGGGCCGGAAGCCTTGCGAGACATCAATCAAAACCACATCCCAACTGTAAAAAATAGTGGATGGAGCATCATTGTTTGGGGCTGCTTTGCTGACTCAGGGCCTGGACAGCTTGCTATCAATGACAGAAAAATGAATTCCCATGTTTATCAAGACATTTTGCAGGAGAATATAAGGCTATCTGTCCACCAATTGAAGCTCAACAGAAGTTGGGTGATGCAACAGGACAACAACCCAAAACACAGAAGTAAATCAACAACAGAATGGCTTCAACAGAAGAAAATACGCCTTCTGGAGTGGCCCATTCAGATTCCTGACCTCAACCCGATTGAGATGCTGTGGCATGACCTCGAGAGCGGTTCACACCAGACATCCCAAGAATATTGCTGAACTGAAACAGTTTTGTAAAGAGGAATGGTCCAAAATTCCTCCTGACTGTTGTGCAGGTCTGATATGCAACTAAAGAAAACATTTGTTTGAGGTTATTGCTGCCAAAGGAGGGTCAACCAGTTATTAAATCCAAAGATTCACATACTTTTCCCACCCTGCACTGTGAATGTTTACACGGTGTGTTCAATGAACACATGAAAACGTATAATTGTTTGTGTGTTATTAGTTTTAGCAGACTGTGTTTGTCTATTGTTGTGACTATTTTTTGACCAATTTAGAAATCCATGTCATTCCAAAGGGTTCGCATACTTTTTCTTGCCACTGTCACGCTCGCTATCCTCAAACTCCCGGTCATACTTTGACCAAGGCGCAGCGTGCATGTAGTTCCACATCTTTTAATGAAAGTGAAACACACCACGAAAAAAAATGACCAAAAGCATGGCTACCTAAGTCAAAATCAAATCAAGGCAGAACAGTTGAAACTCAAAGTGCTGCAGCAGCAAACAGCAAGCAATGCAGGTGGACTGGGGACAGCAAAAAGGAAGTCATCATGTCAGGTAGTCCTGGGTCATGGTCCTAACAGGCTGGCCAGGTCCTCCGAGAGAAAGAGAGAATTAGAGAACGCACACTTAGATTCACACAGGACACCGAATAGGACAGGAGAGGTACTCCAGATATAACAAACTGACCCTAGCCCCCCGACACATTAACTACTGCAGCATAAATACTGGAGGCTGAGACGGGAGCGGTCAGGAGACACTGTGGCCCCTCCGAGAACACCCCCAGACAGGGCCAAACAGGAAGGATATAACCCCACCCACTTTGCCAAAGCACAGCCCCCACACCACTAGAGGGATATCTCCAACCACCAACTTACCATCCTGAGACAAGGCTGAGTATAGCCCACAAAGATCTCCGCCATGGCACAACCCAAGGGGGGGCGCCAACCCAGACAGGACGACCACATCAGTGAATCAACCCACTCAGGTGACGCACCCCTTCCAGGGACGGCATGAGAGAGCCCCAGTAAGCCAGTGACTCAGCCCCTGTAATAGGGTTAGAGGCAGAGAATCCCAGTGGGACGAGGGGAACCGGCCAGGCAGAGACAGCAAGGGCGGTTCGTTGCTCCAGAGCCTTTCCGTTCACCTTCCCACTCCTGAGCCAGACTACACTCAATCATATGACCCACTGAAGAGAGAAGTCTTCAGTAAGGACTTAAAGGTTGAGACCGAGTTTGCGTCTCTGACATGGGTAGGCAGACCGTTCCATAAAAATGGAGCTATAGGAGAAAGCCCTGCCTCCAGCTGTTTGCTTAGGAATTCTAGGGACAATTAGGAGGCCTGCGTCTTGTGACCGTAGCGTACGTGTAGGTATGTACGGCAGGACCAAATCAGAGAGATAGGTAGGAGCAAGCCCATGTAATGCTTTGTAGGTTAGCAGTAAAACCTTGAAATCAACCCTTGCCTTGACAGGAAGCCAGTGTAGGGAGGCTAGCACTGGAGTAATATGATCAAATTTTTTGGTTCTAGTCAGGATTCTAGCAGCCGTATTTAGCACCAACTGAAGTTTATTTAGTGCTTTATCCGGGTAGCCGGAAAGTAGAGCATTGCAGTAGTCTAACCTAGAAGTGACAAAAGCATGGATGAATTTTTCTGCATCATTTTTGGACAGAAAGTTTCTGATTTTTGCAATGTTACGTAGATGGAAAAAGATGTCCTTGAAATGGTCTTGATATGTTCTTCAAAAGAGAGATCAGGGTCCAGAGTAACGCCGAGGTCCTTCACAGTTTTATTTGAGACGACTGTACAACCATTAAGATTAATTGTCAGATTCAACAGAAGATCTCTTTGTTTCTTGGGACCTAGAACAAGCATCTCTGTTTTGTCCGAGTTTAAAAGTAGAAAGTTTGCAGCCATCCACTTCCTTATGTCTGAAACACATGCTTCTAGCAAGGGCAATTTTGGGGCTTCACCATATTTCATTGAAATGTACAGCTGTGTGTCATCCGCATAGCAGTGAAAGTTAACATTATGTTTTCGAATAACATCCCCAAGAGGTAAAATATATAGTGAAAACAATAGTGGTCCCAAAACGGAACCTTGAGGAACACCGAAATTTACAGTTGATTTGTCAGAGGACAAACCATTCACAGAGACAAACTGATATCTTTCCGACAGATAAGATCTAAACCAGGCCAGAACTTGTCCGTGTAGACCAATTTGGGTTTCTAATCTCTCCAAAAGAATGTGGTGATCAATGGTATCAAAAGCAGCACTAAGGTCTAGGAGCACGAGGACAGATGCAGAGCCTCGGTCCGATGCCATTAAAATGTCATTTACCACCTTCACAAGTGCCGTCTCAGTGCTATGATGGGGTCTAAAACCAGACTGAAGCATTTCGTATACATTGTTTGTCTTCAGGAAGGCAGTAAGTTGCTGCGCAACAGCCTTTTCTAAAATTTTTGAGAGGAATGGAAGATTCGATATAGGCCTATAGCTTTTTATATTTTCTGGGTCAAGGTTTGGCTTTTTCAAGAGAGGCTTTATTACTGCCACTTTTAGTGAGTTTGGTACACATCCGGTGGATAGAGAGCCGTTTATTATGTTCAACATAGGAGGGCCAAGCATAGGAAGCAGCTCTTTCAGTAGTTTAGTTGGAATAGGGTCCAGTATGCAGCTTGAAGGTTTAGAGGCCATGATTATTTTCATCATTGTGTCAAGAGATATAGTACTAAAACACTTGAAAACACGCGTCTCTCTTGATCCTAGGTCCTGGGAGAGTTGTGCAGACTCAGGACAACTGAGCTTTGAAGGAATACGCAGATTTAAAGAGGAGTCCGTAATTTGTTTTCTAATAATCATAATATTTTCCTCAAAGAAGTTCATGAATTTATCACTGCTAAAGTGAAATTCATCCTCTCTTTGGGAATGCTGCTTTTTAGTTAGCTTTGCGACAGTATCAAAAAGGAATTTCGGATGGTTCTCAATCAGTAAGTATGGTTCTCAATCAGAGACAACGACAGACAGCTGTCCCTGATTGAGTACCATACCCGGCCAAAAACAAAGAAATACAAAAACATAGAAAAAAGAACATAGAATGCCCACCCTAGTCACACCCTGGCCTAATCAAAATAGAGAATAAAAAGCCTCTCTGTGGCCAGGGCGTGACAGCCACTGTATCAGCCACTGTACAGGACAGCCACTGTACAGGACTGCGTTTTTAAACAAGTAAAAGAATGTGTCATGGGAGCTTGCTATAGCCCTTCATATGCTGGTTTGTACTTAGGTAAATGGGAAAATGACTTAATTTTGGATCCTTCTAAAAACAAGTTATTTGACCGGATTATATGGTGGGGACACTATAATGATGTTTTCCTGTTCTGGTCCGGCTCAGAAGATGAACTTATTTCCTTCCACCAATACCTTAACAGCATTAACCCTAACATCAATCTAACTATGGAGTACAGCAAGGATAACATTCATTTTTTTGGACCTTGACATCAATCTTTAGGAAGCCTACAGATGGGAATACCATTCTGAGGGCAGACAGCTTCCACCCCAAAAGGCTAAAAGAGAACATTCCAAATGGCAAATTCCAAAGAGTTTGTGATCAGGAAACAGACGACAGTGTCAAATCTGCTGAATTGGGGAATCACTTCTTGAATCGAGGTTACAGAGCTCAGGTCCTGAAAGATGCAGGTATAAGGGCCGGAAGACTTGTGATGCACCCAGAGAGAGTGTACATTGTTACAAAATACAACACTGGGCCTCCTGAGTGGCACAGCGGTCTAAGGTACTGCATTACAGTGCTAGAGGCATCAATACAGACCCGGGTTAGATCCCGGGCTGTATCACAACCGGACGTGATTGGGAGTCACATAGGGCGGCGTACAATTGGCCCAGCATCGTCAGGTTTGGGGGAGGGTTTGGCCGCGGGGGCTTACCTTGGCATATTGCGCTCTAGCGACTCCTGGGCGCCTGCAGGCTGACCCCGATCGTCAGGTATTGTATTTGTATTTATTATGGATCCCCATTAGCTGCCGCAAGACAGCAGCTACTCTTCCTGGGGTCCAACAAAATTAAGGCAGTTTATAACATTTACAATACATTCACAGATTTCCCAACACACTGTGTGCCCTCAGGCCCCTACTCCACCACTACCACATATCTACAGTACTAAATCCATGTGTGTATAGTGCGTATGTTATTGTGTGTGTGTGTATGCATGTGTCTGTGCCTGTTTGTGTTGCTTCACAGTCCCCACTGTTCCATAAGGTGTTTTGATCTGGGAGTTTTTAATCTAATTTTACTGATTGCATCAGTAACTTGATGTGGAATATAGTTCCACGTAGTCATGGCTCTATGTAGTACTGTGCACCTCCCATAGTCTGTTCTGAACTTAGGGACCGTGAAGAGACCTCTTGTGGCATGTCCTGGGTGTCCGAGCTGTGTGCCAGTTGTTTAGACAGGTAGCTCGGTGCATTCAACATGTCAATACCTGTCATAAATACAAGTAGTGATGAAGTCAATTTCTCTTACACTTTGAGCCAGGAGAGATTGACATGCATATGATTTAATATTCGCTCTCTGTGTACATCCAAGGGCCAGGCATGCGCCCTGTTCTGAGCCAATTCCAATTGCAAGTGTCCTTTTTTGTGGCACCTGACTACACGACTGAACAGCATTCAAGATGCGACAAAACTATCGCCTGTAGGATCTGCCTTGTTGATAGTGTTGTTAAGAAGGCAGAGCAGTGCTTTATATGGACTTCTCCCCGTCTTAGCTACTATTGTATCAAGATGAACAGAGTTTCCTGACACGTTGGTGCGGCTGGCTTCCGGGTGAAACAGGGGGATTAAGAAGTGCAGAAATGACTCGATCTTCACCTCCCGAGCCCGTTGGGGAGTTGCAGCGATGAGACAAGATCGAAATTGGGGGGGAAAAAGGCTGTAAAATACCCCAAAAATATTTTTAAAATGAATACAGCACTACATCCGGCGCAGACAGAGATGGCCGCCTCGCTTCGCGTTCTTAGGAAACTATGCAGTATTTCGTTTTTTTAAAATTTATTACTTCTTACACTGTTACTCCAGGAAATCTTAAGTCTTATTATATTCAGTCGGGAAGAACTATTGAATATAATATTATGACCAGGAATATGACTTTCCTGAAGCGGATCCTTCGTTGGGTCCACCACCCAGGACAATGGATCGGATCCCAGCAGGCGACCCAAAATGGTAACATGGCTCACTTGGGATACTTTATCAGAGTCGGTTTCTGGTTTCTCCACGCATCGCGTCGACAGAAACAAACATCTCTCTGATAAGAAGAAGGGCAGGGTGTATGCCTTATGATTAACGAGTCGTGGTGTGATCATATCATCATACAGGAACTCAAATCCTTTTGTTCACCTGACCTAGAATTCCTTACAATCAAATGCCGACCACATTATCTACCAAGAGAATTCTCTTCAATTATAATCACAGTTGTGTATATCTCCCCCAAGCAGACACCTCGACGGCCCTGAAAGAACTTGATTTGACTCTATGTAAACTGGAAACCACATATTCTGAAGCTGCATTTATTGTAGCTGGGGATTTTAACAAGGCTAATCTGAAAACAAGTCTCCCTAAATTTGATCAGCATATCGAATGCGCAACCCGGGCTGGCAAAATTCTGGATCATTGTTACTCTAACTTCCACGACGCATACAAAGCCCTCCCTCGCCCTCCTTTCGGCAAATCTGATTACGACTCCATTTTGTTGCTCCCAGGCTATAGACAGAAACTAAAACAGGAAGCGCCCGTGCTCAGGTCTGTTCAACGCTGGTCTGACCAATCTGATTCAACGCTTCAAGATTGCTTTGATCACGTGGACTGGCATATGTTCCAGATTGCGTCGGACAACAACATTGATGTATACACTGATTAGGTGAGCGAGTTTATTAGCAAGTGCATCGGTGATGTTGTACCCTTGGCAACTATTAAAACCTTCCCCAAACAGAAACTGTGGATTGATGGCTGCATTCGCGCGAAACTGAAAGCGCAAACCACTGCTTTTAATCAGGGCAAGGAGACCGGAAACATGACTGAATACAAACGGTGTAGCTATTCCCTCCGCAAGGCAATCAAACAAGCTAAGCGTCAGTATAGAGACAAAGTAGAGTCACAATTCAATGGCTCAGACATGAGAGGTATGTGTCAGGGTCTTACAGTCAATCACTACAAAAAAGAAAAATACAAAAAGAAAACCAGCCCCGTCGCGGACCCCGATGTCTTGCTCTCAGACAAACTAAACCATTTCTTTGCTTGCTTTGAGTACAATACAGTGCCACCCACTACCAAAACCTGAGGGTTCTCCTTCACCACAGCCAATGTGAGTAAAACATTTAAACGTGTTTACCCTCGCAAGGTTGCCGGCCCAGACTGCATCCCTAGCCGTGTCCTCAGAGCATGCGCAGACCAGCTGGCTGGTGTGTTTACGGACATATTCAATCCCTATCCCAGTCTGCTGTTCCCACATGCTTCAAGAGGGCCACCGTTGCTCCTGTTCCCAAGAAAGCTATGGTAACTGAGCTAAACGACTATCGCCCCATAGCACTCACTTCTGTCATCTTGAAGTGCTTTGAAAGACTAGTCAAGGATCATATCACCTCCACCCTACCTGACACCCTAGACCCACTCCAATTTGCTTACCGCCCCAATAGGTCCACAGATGACGCAATTGCAATCACACTGCCCTAACCCACCCCCACAAGGGTGTGTTCTCAGCCCTCTCCTGTACTCCCTGTTCACCCATGAGTGTGTGGCCATGCTCGCCTCCAACTCAATCATCAAGTTTGCAGATGACACTACAGTGGTAGGCTTGATTACCAACAACGATGAGGCGGCCTACAGGGAGGAGGTGAGGGCCCTCGGAGTGTGGTGTCAGGAAAATAACCTCTCACCCAATGTCAACAAAACAAAGGAGATGATTGTGGACTTCAGGAAACAGCAGAGGGAGCACCCCCCTATCCACATCAACAGGACAGTAGTGGAGACGGTGGAAAGTTTTAAGTTCCTCGGCGTACCATCACGGACAAACTGACATGGTCCCCCCACACAGACAACGTGGTGAAGAAGGCACCACAGCACCTCTTCAACCTCAGGAGGCTGAAGAAATTCGGCTTGTCACCAAAAACACTCACACTTTTACAGATGCACAATTGAGAGCATCCTGTCGGGCTGTATCACCGCCTGGTACCGCAACTGCTCCGCCCACAACCGTAAGGCTCTCCAGAGGGTAATGAGGTCTGCTCCGCCCACAACCGTAAGGCTCTCCAGAGGGTAGTGAGGTCTGCACAACGCATCACCGGGGGCAAGCTACCTGCCCTCCAGGACACCTACACCACCCGATGTCACAGGAAGGCCAACAAGTTTATCAAGGACAACAACCACCCGAGCCACTGCCTGTTTACCCCACAATCATCCAGAAGGCGAGGTCAGTACAGGTGCATCAATGCTGGGACCAAGAGACTGAAAAACAGCTTCTATCTCAAGGCCATCAGACTGTTAAACAGCCACCACTAACATTGAGTGGCTGAGGCCAACATACTGACTCAAATCTCTACCCACTTTAACAATTAAAAATGTGATGTAATAAATGTATCACTAGTCACTTTAAAACAATGCCACTTTATATCATGTTTACATACCCTACATTACTCATCTCATATGTATATACTGTACTCTATACCATCTACTGCATCTTGCCTATGCCGTTCGGCCATCGTTCATCCATATATTTATATGTACATATTCTTATTCATTCCTTTACACTTGTGTGTATAAGGTAGTTGTTGTGAAATTGTTCGATTCCTTGTTAGATATTACTGCATGGTCGGAATTAGAAGCGCAAGCATTTCGCTACACTTTTCGCTAAACCATGTGTATGTGACAAATAAAATTGTATTTGATTTGAAGAAGAGAACATTTGAAAAAACACTGAAAATATTTGGGGAATCATTCAATGTGATACGCTACTACGCCAAGTCTTTCCTGAGCCACCAGTCATAAGCTTTAAGAGATGTCCTACCCTAAATGACAAATTAGTCCACAGCTATCTTCCTGGTGACTCTAAAAAAAACTTGGCAAGACCACAAACCCAGGGGCTAGTTTAAATGCAACCAGAAATATTGCACAGAAAAAGTGTTTTGCTGAAACAGCTTCTCAAATGGTCAAGCATTTCAATAACTGCAAAACCACTCATGTCATCTACAGATTGGAATGTCCACAGTGTAAGACGTTCTACGTTGGATGGACAAAGAGACACCGTCATGACTGCTTAGCAGAACATAAGTACGCCACACAGACAGGAAATGAAGACTACCCCATGGCAAGGTACTACAAGTCCTTACACCATGGCGACCCTGCCTCCCTACAAGCTGTGGGTATCGATCATGTTCCGGGCCTCAATTAGAAAAGGGGATCATCTTAAAAAATATATTTAAACAGCTAAACCAAAGAGAACGTTTTTTGATTTACAAACTACAGGCCACTAAATACCCTGGTTTAAATGAAGATATGGATTTACAAACTACAGGCCACTAAATACCCTGGTTTAAATGAAGATATGGATTTACAAACTACAGGCCACTAAATACCCTGGTTTAAATGAAGATATGGATTTACAGACTACAGGCCACTAAATACCCTGGTTTAAATGAAGATATGGACTTCTCACCTTTCCTGTAGGGTCGTGAGAGGTCCCTTTGCTGTCATCTAGTGGACATTTTGCTCTATTGCCCTCAGCTATGTTTAGACTGTTGTGGTCCATGTTTGCTGTGTTCTCGTGTACTATAAAATAGATGGCTCTCCTATGCTTAACACTTTGCCCAGTCATATTCTAGATTAGAACTACCTATCAAGGGGTTCTGATGCTTCTAGTCAAGATTGGAATTTTTGATAATATATCTACAGTATTTCACTTTTCAATGTGTATAGTATTGCTTACTTGGTGTTGTCTAATTAATTCTGTAACCAATCCCTCATCAAATCAGGGTTGATTGGAAAAAGCTGTTCAAAAGAGGACATTGTATTATCGTACATTTGTACTTCCTGACGAAGGCCATTCAGCCGAAACACTACACACCTGATTCAAATGATCAAAGCTTGATGGTTAGTTGATTAATTTAATCGGCAGTGTAGTGACAGGGCAAAAACAAAAACGTGCACCCCTTGGGGTCCCGAGGACAGAGTTTGGGGAACCCTGGGTTTAGGGTTAGAATTAGGGTTAGAATAAGTATCAGGGTTTTGGGGTTAAGGTTCAGAGTTAGGTTTAGGTTCAGGGAAAATAGGATTTTGAATGGAAATCAATTATTTTGTCCCCACAAGAATAGTAAAACAAACGTGTGTGTGTGTGAGTGTGAGAGATGGAGAGACAGTGTGTCGGACTGTTAGAGAGAGTGAGAGAGACAGTGTGTCGGACTGTTAGAGAGAGTGAGAGAGACAGTGTGTCGGACTGTTAGAGAGAGACAGTGTGTCGGACTGTTAGAGAGAGTGAGAGAGACAGTGTGTCGGACTGTTAGAGAGAGTGAGAGAGACAGTGTGTCGGACTGTTAGAGAGAGTGACAGAGACTGAGTTCTATGTAGCTTATCGGTACAGTTCTAAGGCAAAGTCCCTTTGATGTTATTGTTGAAAACATTTATATCCGTTCCCAGGGGAGAGTACGGGCATTTCTGAGAGGCCAACTCTGAGTACCTGTCAAAACACTTCCTTTCTGTGTCACAACTAGAACAACAATAATGGCCTAACCTACATTCACTAGGTCTCAAAGAGCTTTTCATTGTAAGCACCATTGTGTCGCCACAAACACAGTGTGTTAAATGCTCTCTCTCTCTCTCTCTCAGCTCTCTCTCAGCTCTTCCATAGTAAAGATCTAAAGCCCCATCTACTGTAGCCTACCTGTCAAATAGTATCCAGAGCCATTCACCGTCTTGTTTAGGAGTGGTATTAGACTGCCAATCTTCGGCCGTAACCATTAACTACATACAGTTCTGAGAGATGAACCACTATACCACTTAGCTAATCTATGAATGGCGAGACTAATCAAGTCCAAAAAATGTTGGGTAGTGGGATACCATGACATAAATATACTGGCAAGTTCAATGTGTTAGTAGCCGACTAACGTTACAGTAGGTAGCTAACAGACCCGGTACACACTGTAATGATATGCTGTTCGTAAGGACAGTGTAGCTAACAGACCCGGTACACACTGTAATGATATGCTGTTCGTAAGGACAGTGTAGCTAACAGACCCGGTACACACTGTAATGATATGCTGTTCGTAAGGACAGTGTAGCTAACAGACCCAGTACACACTGTAATGATATGCTGTTCGTAAGGACAGTGTAGCTAACAGACCTGGTACACACTGTAATGATATGCTGTTCGTAAGGACAGTGTAGCTAACAGACCCAGTACACACTGTAATGATATGCTGTTCGTAAGGACAGTGTAGCTAACAGACCCGGTACACACTGTAATGATATGCTGTTCGTAAGGACAGTGTAGCTAACAGACCCAGTACACACTGTAATGATATGCTGTTCGTAAGGACAGTGTAGCTAACAGAGTACACACTGTAATGATATGCTGTTCGTAAGGACAGTGTAGCTAACAGACCCGGTACACACTGTAATGATATGCTGTTCTAAGGACAGTTAGCTACAGGACAGTGATATGCTAGGACAGTGTAGCTAGACCCGGTACACACTGTAATGATATGCTGTTCGTAAGGACAGTGTAGCTAACAGACCCAGTACACACTGTAATGATATGCTGTTGTAAGGACAGTGTAGCTAACAGACCCAGTACACACTGTAATGATATGCTGTTCGTAAGGACAGTGTAGCTAACAGACCCGGACACTAATGATATGCTGTTCGTAAGGACAGTGTAGCTAACAGACCCAGTACACACTGTAATGATATGCTGTTCGTAAGGACAGTGTAGCTAACAGACCCAGTACACACTGTAATGATATGCTGTTCGTAAGGACAGTGTAGCTAACAGACCCAGTACACACTGTAATGATATGCTGTTCGTAAGGACAGTGTAGCTAACAGACCCGGTATATGCTGTTCGTAAGGACAGTGTAGCTAACAGACCCAGTACACACTGTAATGATATGCTGTTCGTAAGGACAGTGTAGCTAACAGACCCGGTACACACTGTAATGATATGCTGTTCGTAAGGACAGTGTAGCTAACAGACCCAGTACACACTGTAATGATATGCTGTTCGTAAGGACAGTGTAGCTAACAAATTGTCAACCAACATAACGTGTAACATATTTGAAAAGTCATGACTTTATTACATTGCTCAACATTTGTTAACATTTGTCATAATTAGTTAAAGCGACGCATTTGTATCTGCTCTCGTCGGACTTCAGCTGCATATTTTCCACAATTTTATTCAAATCTGAAAACTTTGAAGCCACGCCCCTTTTCGGAAGAATTGCATTATGGGCCCTGAAAGCACGGAAATAGTGTCCACTGCATGCATACTTCGTATTTTGGCAAATGTAGTACGACATCCGGGAACTTTAAGCATCAGGGAAAATATTCCATTCCAATACTAACTATATCCATACTATGACTAATAAGCACACTACATACTCAATTTATGTCACAAATAGTACGGTTAGTGCGGTCAGTGTGAGTATTCGAACACCAGCTAGAGACTGTGAGATCTGGTAGGTTTCGGCAGCCAAGATAACAAGCAACACCAGGCACAAGAGCCGCGTGCTCAGATCAGGCACCACATTACTCGCCAATCAATCGAGAACTGAGCCCCGAGTGACCGCTATAACCGTTTTATAACGGGCCTGTCGCCCCCATATGACTGCGGCCTGTCTGTGTTACGAGAGAAGTGTTGTTGAAATGTAAGTATCTACTCGCATAAGTCATGTCTTCATCAGGCTACAATCGAAATGTGATTTCCACATCTGGAAAAATATATTCAATAAGCGTTCTCTTCAATATGGGAAAGAGAGGAATATTTCGTCCTCTATCGCATCTTTGAAGAAAGTGTTAGCTGTTATGGTTCGGCCCTGTTATGAATGATCACATTACGCCTGCATGGTGCCACTTATCCTTTCTGGTATCTTATCACAGCAGCAGGCGGAAGCAGCAGCCAATTGGGGCACTAAAGAAAAAAAGCAAAGGCCATTTCCCCCCCGTGACCCCAATTAGGACGCTGGGAACCACAGCATTGTCTTATTTTATCAGACACACACACACACAGAGCTGTGCATAGATCAGAGACAGGTGTATCTATAGGTGTCTCTATCTTCGTGTGGGTAGCTGTCTATTTACAAGCTGCTGTCTGTGAAGGTGCTCACTGCTCATTTTACAGCTCCCTCGTCTAGGGTTGGCCAACCTCCAAGCTCCCAGAGAAAGCTGGGTGTGCAGGATTTGAGGGCATTTTTTTACACGTCAAATTGGCCACGATAATTTTGAATGGTCGTTAGCTGTCGTCATAGCAACCCCCTGTTAATGTGATTGTCTTTCGGCACTGCCAGAGGAGATACAGCAGCTTGAAATGGCTGGGCTTTCGCTCTTCCAACCTCTCCCTTTCTATCCTTTCTTTTTCTCTCGGTCTCTCTTATTCTCTCACTATCCTCCCTCTCAGTTTCTCCTTATCCTCCCACTCTCTGTTCCCCATCCCCCCGCCCACCTCCGACTCTCCTCCAGGCCTAGCTCCCCCGCTGCTCTCCTAGGGAGTTGCTACTAATTCTAGACGCTTACCTACTGTTCAATACTGTAGACGTGGCGCAGCACTCACTCACACTCCTCCACTCTGTCTAAAATAACTCTCTCTCTCTCTGTCCCCCCCTCTCTCCTTTTTTTTCACACAACATTTTCACACAGGTTCTTTTAGCAGGATTACAGGAGGCCCCCTCCTATCTTCTCCTGCTTAGCTCTGTGTTGTTTGAATGCAGCCAAGCTATTTAGCTATTTATTATTACCCCTCGGCCACATGATGCAGGCACTAGCTGTTCTGGACGACTGTGTGATCTCGCTCTCCGTAGCCGATGCGAGGAAGACCTTTAAACGTCCACCTGGACAAAATGAATACCTATGTCAGAATGCTGTTCATTGACTACAGCTCAGCGTTCAACACCAGAGTGCCCTCCAAGCTCATCACTAAGCTAAGGACCCTTGGACTGAACACCTCCCTCTGCAACTGGATACTGGACTATCTGACGGACCACCCCCCAGGTGATGAGGGTAGGCAACAACACATCCACCATGCTGACCATCAACATAGGGGCCCCTCAAGCCACACAGTTGTGAAGAAGGCACGGCGATGCCTCATGCCCCTCAGGAGGCTGAAAGGATTTGGAATGGGCCCTCAAAGTTCTACAGCTGCACCATTGAGAACAGCTTGACTGGCTACATCATCGCTTCGTACGGCACCTGCAAGGCACCCGAGGAAGAGGAAGGCCCAAAAATTGGTAAACCACCCAAGCCATAGACTGTTCTCCCTGCTACCGCATGGCAAGCGGTACCGGTGCACCAAGTCTGGAACCAATAGGACCCTGAACAAAAGCCATAATAGTGTTCAAACAAGACGACTAAATCAAATGGCAACCCGGACTACCTGCATTGACCCTTTTCTGCCCTAACTCTCTATGCACACACACACACACACACTACTTTCCCCCACATACATAACATGCGCACACATGCATACTGACGCCACACACACACACATACACACACACACACACGCCATATAAGCTGCTGCTACTGTCTATTATCTATCCTGTTGCCTAGTCACTTTACCCCTACCTCTATATGCATAGCTACCTCAATTATCTGATGCCCCTGCACCTCGACTCAGTGCTGGTAATCCCTGTATGTAGCCATGTTATTTTTATTCCTCATTGTTATTAATTATTCACTGTGTATTTATTCCTCGTGTCACCATTTCAATTTTTATTTTATTTTTCATCTATTTGTTTTACTTTGCATTGTTGGAAGAGGATCCGTTAACAAGCATTTCACTATTAGTCTACACCTGTTTCAGAAGCGTGCGACAAATAAAATGAGATTTTATTTGATGACGCAGGCCTTTATGCAACTCAGGAGTCAGAAGTACAGATGGTTTCGCAGAGATCAATGTATGCTCCGATCTGGGGTCCTATTGTAGCGGAGAGCAGTCACGTACGTATGCACACACACACACACACATGCCCACACACAAGCAAGTACACACGTACACACGCACACCCACATACATGCACGCACACACAAACACAGACACAGCGAGAGCAGGGCATCTAGTCTTTGTTCTGGAAGATTCCACAGTAGATGAGCTAATGAAGCTGATTGCTGTATTTCCTACAGTCCTGACAGCAGGAATCACTAATTCCCTCCTTCAGCTCTCCTCCTCCCCTCCTCCCCCAGCTCAACCCTCCAGCACAGTGTCAGTGTTAGTAGGGCATACCCAGAATTCCTCTAATGTTTTATTAAATCAGAGCAGTGAGGGGAGAGAGACATGCCTTCAGGACTTGTAATGCAACAGGTTGACCTGCTTCTAACTATGTGTGTGTTTCCTCCAGGAGAAGGAGTATTTGGGTTTTGCCACCCTCCCCAACCAGGTCCACAGGAAGTCAGTGAAGAAGGGGTTTGACTTTACCCTCATGATGTTAGGTAAGAGATGCATAATCACACTTACGCAGTGTATGTGCTGATTGATGCTGCTGACTGATGCTTTTGTGTGTATGTGTGTGTTGTCTGGTTTGGGAAGTCTACTACAGCCTGTTCCACACAGACCTACACAAGTAAAGGAAACTAGTCAACGCTGAGGGTGAGGTGTTACTGTTCCTCTCAGAGCATATCACCAGCCAGGTCACCCATGATACAAGTCAGTATTCCACGTCCATCCATGTCTGAGGACGACGGGAGATGATGTGAAAACCGGCCACTAGGGGCAACAGTGAGCGCCGTTACCTTCAAGTAGGTTTCGGTTTTGCTAGGGCATGGTGGACAGGGATGGCAGACGGCAATACGCATCATCCTCTGATTCCAAAAGGTGTAAGTTCAAATCAAACAATAGAAAGTTGATTTAGATTTCTTAAATCAAGCCTATTCCAAACCTTCCCCCACATCTCAACCATATGGACTTCATTCCTAAACTTTCAACTTGAACATTAAACACATCTAAATTTGACATTTGGAACAACTTCGAAATGTGACATTTCAGAAGCATCGATGAACGAACTTCTAATTCTGAAGCGAGCCTGTGAGAGCTGGTAGCGTATCACACAGTGGAGATCACACAGTGGAGATCACACAGTGGAGATCACACAGTGGAGATCACACACTCTCGCTATCTCTCTCGTCTCTGTCTTTCCCTCATTCCAGAGTGTATCAGTCATTCCAGAGTGTATGAATTGTTAATTACAGTTAATGACATTCAAATGATAATTAAATGTATGTGCTAATTATATAATAGCAGGGTTGGGGAGTAACTGATTACATGTAATCTGATAGAAAACAAAAATGAACTGTACGTTACCAGCAAATCAGATTGTAATCAGAATACAGATACTTTTGAAAAAGTAGATGATTACTTCTGGGATTACTTAAAAATTCTGAAAGGATGTTGTGAAAAAATACATTGACATTCAATTCAGCATTAAAAAACAGGTGAAGCTGAAGTTTGTTCCACCTATCATTTGCCCCTGAGAAACATGTTTGATTGCCCCTCTGTCTTTTTGGAGTATATTTTAAAGGGAAAGCAATCTAAAAGTAACTGAAAGTAATCAGGTTCTGTTACTGAGTTTGGGTAATCCACAAACTTACATTATGGATGACAATTTTGTTCAGGTAACAAGTAACTGTAATAGATTACATTTAAAAAGTAACCTAACCAACCCTGTATGATAGTGGTTTGCATTGATATAATGCTATAGACTGATGCATACTGGACACACATACATTGTGTTGAAATAGTTTTTTCTTTCCTATTTCACTCTCAATCCCTCTCTCTCTTTCTTCCTTCCCTCTTTCTCTCTCTGTAGTTGAGGAGGATGCAGGAGATGCTTCAGAAGATGCAACATGAGCAGGTCCTGTGAGCGCTGATCCTTTACCTTTCACCCCAGAGCTTCTACCTCGCTCCTCTCACCTAATGATGTGTGGGAGGAGTATCACAGGGTCAATCACATGCTGGCCAATCACACACTGCCACCTGACCACTGCCTCTAAATCGTAAACATTCATTGGAGTTCTATACAGTACAGTTCTGTTTGAACTTTCTGTAATTGTTACTCCCTCTTCTGAATATGTTCATGTCTCCGATCACTAACAGAGAAACTGGACACGTGGTAAAACCAACACTAAACACTCTCCAAACCGTGGACATTATAGGTCGGCCACACCCTACATTGGAGTTTGACTTTTAAACAGGGTCAAGCATTTTGTCAATGTTTTGTTGGTGTTGTGAAAAACCAAGAAACGGCGTTCTGTTGGATACCGTTAGAAGCCAAGACTGGAGCCAAGCTTTGTAGCGCTGTAGTGGATTTGCACCTTAGATTGCAGTTGATGTCCGAGCCACTTTTTGTGTATTCAAGGGAAGTTATTTAGTACTTAATAAGGCTGTTTATGATTATGGTTGAATATGTATTTTGCATTCTACCTGATCACACAGAATGTTGGCCAGATGAATTTATTCTGTTTCTAACATTGTGTTCCATGTTATTCATTTTAATCGATGGCATCTTTGCATGAGTAAAAGTGAGCATGTGAAATTGTGAGTGTAAGTGTGTGTGTGTTTATAGTTGTGTGTGTGGGAGAAATAGAGAGATTTTGTCTCTGTCAGAAACATAGACCACAGTGCCATTTCCTGTCCGACAGAAGTTATGAAACGAACCAAAGTTTTAAGCGAGACTAAATATGCAATTTCCTTTTAGTCCATTGACAGACTGAGGCTTTCTAAAGCACCACTTCTGTCTATGAGGGCTCTCTTACGGAACCGGGGCAAAGTGTTACAGCACAATCAATACTCTGACAGTCTACTTTAGATTTACATTAGATGAAGAATCATTAGATCAAACTCAAATGAAAAACTATATAGGACCAGAACCCATCCACTTGACAAGATTGCATTACACCCTTTAAGTGTGTGTGTGTGTGTGTGTGTGTGTGTGTGTGCCTGTGTGTCAGTGGTGGTGAGGTTTAGCCTGTATGTTGGTCCATCCCATTGTTGTACGCTACATAGATGAGTAGATATGTCAGCATGATCAAGGTTGTGTCCACACAGACACAGTGATGTCTCACACTGGTGCTCGTCACAAAATAAAAGCCCACCGCTGTACCTTTGATGCTCACTAATATTACTGTGTGTTATTGGGTGTGTGGCTTAGCATCGGACAGTGTTTTACCCCTGATACATGGCTGTGCCGTGTGAAACCTCAACAAATAGTCTCATCGTAGGTTACTGTACACTGTGAAAATGCAGTCCAGTCTGTTTTGTTCAGTGCTGGTTAATCTACTACGTCATCATAACACATCGTTTGGGACCTGCCATCTATTCGTACGCAGTCCCTCTGGATGAACTTGCTCATAGACACTCATCTAAGGTCAGCTTTATGTTTCCCCCCTCTAATGGGGTTAGGATTTGGTGAAGGTAAACTGACTCTAGATCTGTGCCTAAGGACAACTGCTTTGCCTGTCTGTGAGGATGAGACGAGGCCTGTCGTCCCCTATCACAGGTAAAAACGTGATTCACGTATGGTTGATTATGAGCCAAAACAGTAGGGAGAAAGGCAACCTGTCTAGTTATTCTAGGGTTGGTATTCAGGGAGAAAATGTCCTTGTTCACTCTTCTGTTATAGGTCCTGTGTATGGAATCTATTTTTCCCACTGTTCTTTCAGGCTAACGCAGACCAAGACACTGGGACCTACACAGATTTACTGAAACCAAATCTTTTGGATTTTTATAACAAAACTCTGAGAAAAATGGAGGAAAAGTCTGAATCCAACTATGAAAGAGGTGAGTCCCTCAGTTACTTTCTCATTTAGCATACATGTACAACCGATTTAGTACACCAGTACAGCACCCTTACCCATTGAGATGTATATACAATAAGTTCTGCAATACATACATTTTGTATAAGTCCTGTTGCTACTGTAAGGTTCTGTATTTATTTTCTTAGTCAACCTTGTGTTCTGTTTCGTTGTGTTCTTGAACGTAGCCCTGCCTTTCATTTTTGTTAATTGATTTCACCTGTGTTCGTTTCTCACCTGGTCTCATCAGCTCCTTGTTTAGTTCAGTTCATTCTGTTTGTGCCTTTGTGAGGTATTGTTCGTTTTGACTCTACTAAGCCTGTTCCTAGCTCATTTGTGAGAACCAGTTATAGCTTCCAGTCCTAGTTTTGATTCACCTCCCTGTTTGCCTACCTGTGTTTGACCACTGCCTTTGACCACAATTCGAGATAAACACCTGCCGCGCACTGCGCATGAATCCAGACCTTTTTCTCTCTGAGTATTCATTACAGCTACAGGGCCGTTACTGTTTTACAATGTGTTAATCAGATTGAACTCCATGGAAGGCATTGGTTTTAAAGGAGAATACAATGTTTTGTCAGGTTCTGACCTTATACCAAAATAATTGTCTTTGTGTTAGTATGGTCAGGGCGTGAGTTTGGTGGGTAGTCTATGTTCGTTTTTCTATGTTGTGTTTTGAGTTTGGCCTGGTATGGTTCTCAATCAGAGGCAGGTGTCGTTAGTTGTCTCTGAGAATCATACTTAGGTAGCCCTTTTCTCACCTGTGTTTGGTGGGTGTTTATTTTCTGTTCTGTGTTTGTATTTCACCGTTCAGGACTGTTTACGTTTCGTTCTCGTGTTTTGTTGTTTTTGTTCGAGTCTTCGTTTCCATTAAAAGAGAATATGAATACTTACCACGCTGCACCTTGGGCCTCCTCTCTTTCTCCCAATGACGAACGTTACATGTTTTGAAGTTTGGTTGGTTGCCATGTTTACTAATGACATTAGAAAGTAATTGAAAACAACAACAAAAAAATGTTCTCCCTTGCATACACTTCTCCGCTCTCATTCCCTCATCATTTTCTCTCGCCCTTCATCCTCCTTCACCTTCTTTCTCCCCCTCTACCTCTCCATCACCCTCCCTCTCTTGTCTTTCTCTACCCTTTTCCTCCTCCACTCACTTTCTATCTCTCAGAGCTGAGAGTGCTGATTGTGTGGGGCCACAAATGTCTGTGAGGCACTCTGTTGGAAACACAATCCTGGGTAGAGAGGCCTTTCAAGCTGGGGGAATCACTGCCCAGTGTGAGAAGAGAGGTGGAGGAGTGAGAGGGAAGAAGCTCACTCTGGTCAAAGCTCCTGGCTGGTTGGAGGAAATATTGTTTAGGTGACAAACCAGATTTGGTTAATTGAGAGAACTTATAAGCAGTACATCTCTTTGCCACCCTGGACCCCATGCTTTCATACTTGTGGTTGAGGCTGAGTGTCGGTTAACAGAAGCAAGCAGGAAATCAGTAGAGGAACACCTGGAGCTTCTCAGTGAGAGAGTCTGGGGTTACACTATTGTGCTGTTCGCCTATGGGGAAGGTCTGGGAGACACAACAACCATTGAGCAGCACATTAAGAATGAAGGGAAGGCACTCCAGTGGCTCATTGAGAGATGTGGGAGCAGGTACTATGTCTTTGACAGTAAAGGTAAAGCCACTGGCACTGAGGTCACAGAGCTGCTGGAGAAGATAGAGGAGATGGTGGCAGGGAACAATGGGAGCCACTTTTGGAGTTGAGGGTGCAGTGTTGCTGAACATTGAGGAGAAGGGAAGGGGAGTGGTGGAGAGATCGGAAGAAAGACGTCTGAAAACGCAGAAGGAAAGGAAGAAACTAAATGCGCTTCTGAATGGTTGGTATATCTACTCAGGAGTGAATCACAAATGTTAATAAATAAATGGTCAGAAGAGACAACATGAACCACTTAAATATGATAAATATGCTCCAAGCAACAATTCCACCTGCATATACCCATTTATTATTCCTCCACAAAACTGGGGTGGGTCTTTGTTGGGAGAAGTGCTGCTGGAAATGCCATCTTGAACACTTAAGTTTTGAGGTTGGAAGGAGAAGTGTAAAATCTACACAACAGTCGGCTAAGGTTGGGGGGAGGCAAGTCACTGTCGTGGACACACCCGGATGGTGGAAATTCTTTCCGGCCGAGTTCACTTCTCCCTTGGTGAAATCAGAAATCCTGAAGGGTGTTTCTCTTTGTTGTCCGTTTCCCAATGCTGTCCTCCTGATGATTCCTGTAGACACAGCGTTTACTGAGGAACAGAGGAAGGTGACACAGGACAACATGAAGCTGCTAGGAGAGGGAGACTGGAGACACACTATAGTGGTCTTTACCTGGGGGGCATGTCTGGGAGACACAACTATTGAGCAGCACATTGAGAGTGAAGGGAAGGCCCTGCATTGGCTTATAGAGAAATGTGGGAACAGGTATCATGTCTTTGACAGTAAGGGTAAAGACTCAGACGCTCAGGTCAAAGAGCTGCTGGTGAAGATAGAGGAGATGGTGGCAGGGAAACATTTATTTTGCCTGAGCACTGAGATCCATAAACCAGTGGAGACAGGGATCATTCCACGGGCAGATGATGAAGCCACTGAGAAGATTTCACAACTTCTCAATCAGGAATGAGATCGGAGAAACTGGGAGATTTTGGAAATAGCAAAGACATCAACTCCACCAATTCTAAAGGGAAATAGGAGTATGCCTGAACCTTATGGAACTGACTGTGAGTAATCACTTTTCTCTCTCTCTTTACCCCAGCATGCTTTGTTCGAAGTTCTTCATTGTTATTGTTTTTCCTGAACAGTCAGTGGAGACAAGCCACCCCTGGAGAGCTCTGGACTGGGAGAGGGACAAATCCCAATGGAAGATCCGAGGGAGGATCAAGGTGTTAGCAGTAAGCAAACAGTCTTCTTATACCAGAATATACATCCTTTCCTCAATTCCACCCTCCTCGCACTGTCTCCATTCAATGTAACCTTGTGCTTCTGTACCATAGAGATAGATAGAGGACTCATCTTTGTATCTGTGCCATTATAATGTCTGTGACAGCATGGGCAGCTTCATTGAGGCTATATCCATTTTAAATTAGTCCATTTTCTTCTTCACGATTGCCCGATACCTACTGATGACCTGGTTGGGCTCGCTCCAATCGAGTCATCAGGAGGGATCTGTTACGGCTTTCTTCCGTCGAAGGAGAGTCGGACCAAAATGCAGCGTGGTTAGTTCGATACATGTTTAATGAAAGAATAAACACGATCAATACAAAACAACAAACGGAAAATGTGAAAACCTAATACAGCCTGTCTGGTGACAACTAACACAGAGACAGGAACAATCACCCACAAAACCCACAGTGAAACTCAGGCTACCTAAATATGGTTCCCAATCAGAGACAATGAGAATCACCTGACTCTGATTGAGAACAGCCTCAGGCAGCCATAGACTATGCTAGACACCCCTACTCGGCCACAATCCCAATACCTACTAAAACCCCAATAAAAAAACACAACACAAAATAAACCCATGTCACACCCTGGCCTGACCAAATAAATAGAAAACACGAAATACTAAGACCAGGGCGTGACAGAACCCCCCCCAAGGTGCGGACTCCCGGCCGCACACTAAAACCCATAGGGGAGGGTCCGGGTGGGCGTCTGTCCACGGTGGCGGCTCCGGCTCGGGACGTGGACCCCACTCCAACCAAGTCTTAGTCCCCCTGTAACGCCTCCTTTGATTGGTGACCCTCGCCGCCGACCTTGGCCTAATAACCCTCACCAAGGACCCCACTGGACTGAGGTGGAAGCTCGGGACTGAGGTGGAAGCTCGGGACTGAGGTGGAAGCTCGGGACTGAGGTGGAAGCTCGGGACTGAGGTGGAAGCTCGGGACTGAGGTGGAAGCTCGGGACTGAGGTGGAAGCTCGGGACTGAGGTGGAAGCTCGGGACTGAGAGGAAGCTCAGGCAGGTAGTTGGATCTGGCAGATCCTGGCTGACTGGCGGATCTGGAAGAGTCTGGTTGACTGGCAGGTCTGGAAGAGTCTGGCTGACTGGCAGATCCGGAAGAGTCTGGCTGACTGGCAGATCCGGAAGAGTCCGGCTGACTGGCAGATCCGGAAGAGTCGGCTGACTGGCAGATCCGGAAGAGTCTGGCTGACTGGCAGATCCCGGAAGAGTCCGGCTGACTGGCAGATCCGGAAGAGTCTGGCTGACTGGCAGATCCGGAAGAGTCTGGCTGACTGGCAGATCCGGAAGAGTCTGGCTGACTGGCAGATCCGGAAGAGTCTGGCTGACTGGCAGATCCGGAAGAGTCTGGCTGACTGGCAGATCCGGAAGAGTCTGGCTGACTGGCAGATCCGGAAGAGTCTGGCTGACTGGCAGATCCGGAAGAGTCTGGCTGACTGGCAGATCCGGAAGAGTCTGGCTGACTGGCAGATCCGGAAGAGTCTGGCTGACTGGCAGATCCGGAAGAGTCTGGCTGACTGGCAGATCCGGAAGAGTCTGGCTGACTGGCAGATCCTCCGGAAGAGTCTGGCTGACTGGCAGATCCGGAAGAGTCTGGCTGACTGGCAGATCCGGAAGAGTCTGGCTGACTGGCAGCTCCGGAAGAGTCTGGCTGACTGGCTGCTCCGGAAGAGTCTGGCTGACTGGCTGCTCCGGAAGAGTCTGGCTGACTGGCTGCTCCGGAAGAGTCTGGCTGACTGGCTGCTCCGGAAGAGTCTGGCTGACTGGCTGCTCCGGAAGAGTCTGGCTGACTGGCTGCTCCGGAAGAGTCTGGCTGACTGGCTGCTCCGGAAGAGTCTGGCTGACTGGCTGCTCCGGAAGAGTCTGGCTGACTGGCTGCTCCGGAAGAGTCTGGCTGACTGGCTGCTCCCGGAAGAGTCTGGCTGACTGGCTGCTCCGGAAGAGTCTGGCTGACTGGCTGCTCCGGAAGAGTCTGGCTGACTGGCTGATCCTCCGGAAGAGTCTGGCTGACTGGCTGCTCCGGAAGAGTCTGGCTGGCTGACTGGCTGCTCCGGAAGAGTCTGGCTGGCTGACTGGCTGCTCCGGAAGAGTCTGGCTGGCTGACTGGCTGCTCCGGAAGAGTCTGGCTGGCTGACTGGCTGCTCCGGAAGAGTCTGGCTGGCTGACTGGCTGCTCCGGAAGAGTCTGGCTGGCTGACTGGCTGCTCCCGGAAGAGTCTGGCTGGCTGACTGGCTGCTCCGGAAGAGTCTGGCTGGCTGACTGGCTGCTCCGGAAGAGTCTGGCTGACTGACTGGCTGCTCCGGAAGAGTCTGGCTGACTGACTGGCTGCACCGGAAGAGTCTGGCTGACTGACTGGCTGCTCCGGAAGAGTCTGGCTGACTGACTGGCTGCTCCGGAAGAGTCTGGCTGACTGACTGGCTGCTCCGGAAGAGTCTGGCTGACTGACTGGCTGCTCCGGAAGAGTCTGGCGGCTGACTGGCTGCTCCATGCAGGCTGGCAGCTCTGGCTGCTCCATGCAGGCTGGCAGCTCTGGCTGCTCCATGCAGGCTGGCAGCTCTGGCTGCGCTGAACAGGCAGGAGACTCCGGCTGCGCTGAACAGGCAGGAGACTCCGGCTGCGCTGAACAGGCAGGAGACTCCGGCAGCGCTGTAGAGGAGGAAGGCTCCGGCAGCGCTGAACATGCGGGAGACTCCGGCAGCGCAGGAGAGGAGGAAAGCTCTGGCTGCGCTGAACAGGCGGGAGGCTCTGGCAGCGCTGGAGAGGAGGAAGGCTCTGATAGCGCTAAACAGGCGGGAGACTCCGACAGCGCTGGAGAGGAGAAAGGCTCTGACAGTGCTAAACAGGCGAGGCGCACTGAAGGCCTGGTGCGTGGTGCTGTAACTGGTGGTACTGGACCGAGGACAAGCACAGGAAGCCTGGTGCGGGGAGCTGCCACCGGAGGACTGGTGTGTGAAGGTGGCACAGGATGGACCGGACCGTGAAGGTGTACTGGAGAGCCTGAGAGCAGGGCTGGCACAGGACGTGCAAGGCTAGGTAGGTACACAGGAGGCCTAGTGCGTGAGGCTGGCACAATTTTCACCAGCCGACTAACACGCACCTCAGGACGAGTATGGAGCGCTGACCCAGGTGCCATCAAATCCCCGACTCGCTCCGTCGGACGAATATCGTACCTAAAGCACCAAACTAGCAACTCCCTCATTCCTCTCTCCTCCAATTTCCCCATTAACTCCTTCACAGTCTCTGCTTCGCTCACCTCTAACACCGGCTCTGGTTCTGGTCTCCTCCTTGGCTCCTCACTATAAACAGGGAGAGTTGGCTCAGGTCTGACTCCTGACTCTGCCACTCTCTCCCTGAGCCCCCCAATAAATTTTGGGGCTGACTCTCGGTCTTCCGTCCGCGCCGCCATGCCTCCATTTTCCGATAACCTGCACTGCTCCAGCGAATCCCAGGTGGGCTCCGGCACTTTCTCTGGGTCGACAGCCCACCTGTCTATTTCCTCCCAAGTAGTGTAGTCCCGATATTGTTGCTCCTGCTGCCGCTGTTGCTTCTCCTCATACCAGCGCCTCTCAGCTCTCGCCGCCTCCAGTTCTTCTGGCGATATTCTCCAGGCTGATCCCAGGGTCCTTCTCCGAACAATTCATCCTCCCATGTCCATTCCTCTCTTTGTTGCTTCTGCTGTCGCTGCCTGTCACCACGCTGCTTGGTCCAGTTGCGGTGGGTGATTCTGTTACGGCTTTCTTCCATCGAAGGAGAGTCGGACCAAAATGCAGCGTGGTTAGTTCGATACATGTTTAATGAAAGAATAAACACGATCAATACAAAACAACAAATGGAAAATGTGAAAACCTAATACAGCCTGTCTGGTGACAACTAACACAGAGACAGGAACAATCACCCACAAAACCCATAGTGAAACCCAGGCTACCTAAATATGGTTCCCAATCAGAGACAATGAGAATCACCTGACTCTGATTGAGAACCGCCTCAGGCAGCCATAGACTATGCTAGACACCTCTACTCGGCCACAATCCCAATACCTACTAAAACCCCAATAAAAAAACACAACACAAAATAAACCCATGTCACACCCTGGCCTGACCAAATAAATAGAAAACACAAAATACTAAGACCAGGGCGTGACAGGATCAGCCAATGAAGTAGGAAGTCCCACCCAGTTGACTACCTTAAAATGGTGGAAGCCCTCAATGGTGCTTGGCATGCTGCCCATGTTAATACAGACTTTTGGCCACTAGAGGCCTCTATCTTTCTCTATGATCTGTTCTTAAGTCTTTTTTTGCTTTGCATAGCAGGCGGTCAACAATTAGAAAGATTGCAGTCGATAGATCTGGAGGTGAGAGCACAGTGGAAGGAACTGCTGGAGAAGGAGTGGAGTCGGAGAGAGATAGCCAGTCAGCTGAATCTGCCATCTCATGGTGAGTGACTGGTAACTTTGGATAATCTGCATCGGTTTTAAATTCACCGAAATGTTTCTGTCACAGAAATCTGTTCTCTAGCTACAGCCTCTCTATGGCTCTCTGATGCCTAAATAATAGCTTATGTATGCCGATACAGAGTAGAAGTATTCAATCAACGATTTACTGACATTTTGATATAAATGCATTTTTTATTGGGCAAAACAAATCTCAGACGCAATATTCGGACATGATCAGCAATGATTTCCCTGTTGGTGAAGATATATTGTGCCACAGATAACATCTCCGAGCCAGACGCTGAAGAGCTGAAGAGATCCCGTCACAAAGTCTTTGCGTGGCTGAAGAGCTCTGGATATGGCACTGCCTCTACCACAAGTATGGACAGTATACACAGCAGTAAAACAGAGGACTTCGTGACAGATGTGGGCAACTAGTTCAGACGAGAAGAGAGAAACATCAGGTTATAATCCATAATCTAGTTTAGGAGTAAATCTGACTGGTATCTGCAGTCAGATTTGCAGACGTAAACCAGGCAACAGAGGTGATGTTTCCGGTCATCTTGCCCTGGTAAAAAAGCAGTGGTTCGCGCTTTCAGTTTCACGGGAATGCTGCCATCAATCCACGGTTTCAGGTTTGGGAATGTTTTAATCGTTGCTATGGGAACGACATCTTCAATGCACTTTCTAATGAACTCGCTCACCGAATCAGCGTATTCGTCAATGTTGTTGTTTGATGCAATGCGGAACATATCCCAGTCCTGGTGATCGAAGCAGTCTTGGAGCGTGGAATCAGATTGGTCGGACCAGCGTTGAACAGACCTGAGCGCGGGAGCTTCTTGTTTTAGCTTCTGTCTGTAGGCAGGGAGCAACAAAATGGAGTCGTGGTCAGCTTTTTCCGAAAGGAGGGCGGGGGAGGGCCTTATATGCGTCGCGGAAGTTAGAATAGCAATGATCCAAGGTTTTACCAGCCCTGGTTGCGCAATCGATATGCTGATACAATTTAGGGAGTCTTGTTTTCAGATTAGCCTTGTTAAAATCCCCAGCTACAATGAATGCAGCCTCAGGATATGTGGTTTCCAGTTTACATAGAGTCAAATAAAGTTTGTTCAGAGCCATCAATGTGTCTGCTTGGGGGGGGATATATACAGCTGTGATTATAATCGAAGAGAATTCCCTTGGTAGATAATGCGGTCCACATTTGATTGTGAGGAATTCTAAATCAGGTGAACAGAAGGACATGAGTTCCTGTATGTTGTTGTGACCACACCACGTCTCGTTAACCATAAGGCATACGCCCCCGCCCCTCTTCTTACCAGAAAGTTGTTTGTTTCTGTCTGCGCGATGCGTGAAGAAACCAGCTGGCTGCACCGATTCCGTTAGCGTCTCTCGAGTGAGCTATGTTTCCGTGGAGTAAAGAACGTTACAGTCTCTGATGTCCCTCTGGAATGCTACCCTTGCTCGGATTTCATCAACCTTGTTGTCAAGAGACTGGACATTGGCGAGTAGTATGCTAGGGAGTGGTGCGCGATGTGCCCGTCTCCGGAGCCTGACCAGAAGACCGCTTCGTTTGCCTCTTTTACGACGTCTTTGTTTTGGGTCGCAGGCTGGGATCCATTCCGTTGTCCTGGGTGGAAGGCAGAACACAGGATCCGCTTCGGGAAAGTCATATTCCTGGTCGTACTGATGGTGAGTTGACGTTGCTCTTATATTCAGTAGTTCTTCCCAACTGTATGTAATGAAACCTAAGATGACCTGGGGTACCAATGTAAGAAATAACACGTAAAGAAACAAAAAACTGCATAGTTTTCTAGGAACGTGAAGCGAGGCGGCCATCTCTGTCGGCGCCGGAAGTTACAGTAGTTTATTTACAAACCGAGTACATATATTACCCATATTGCTGCCTTAAAACAATCTTTGATTATTGTCCTATGTATTACGTATTTTACCATGCACTACCATAACAGTTTATTGTAAAAAAATATATAATTTTAAAACGCCTTTTAAGTCAAAAATGTTTCTATATAATTGTTCAAAAAATTAATTTAGCTACTAAATAAGGATTTTGATTTAAACAATGGAGTCACTCAATATGTGAACGGTGTAGGCTACTGTAAGTCACTCTGGATAGTGTCTACTAGCAAACCACTAAATGTAGGTTTAAATATGAAATGTACAGCCTCTGCAGTCCCGGAGCACCGCAGTCCCGGAGCAGTCCCGGAGCACCGCAGTCCCGGAGCAGTTCCCGGAGCAGTCCCCGGAGCAGCAGTCCCGGAGCACCGCTGTCCCGGAGCAGTCCCGGAGCACCGCAGTCCCGGAGCACCGCCGTCCCAGAGTAGTCCCGGAGCAGTCCCGGAGCACCGCCGCAACTAGTTATATTTTACAGCAAAGACTGCAGCAGAAGCTAACTCCTAATGTCGGCGCACACGCCTTTGTGCGATTGGCTGGGGAAGATTGCGTGTGGGAGATTGTCTGGGAATCCTGCAGTCCTGGCTCACACACAAGCCTTCTGCCCATAGAGATCCACAGATCTGCAGGACAGCCTATATAGAGAAACATCAGAGACCTGTAAAAGGTTGTCAGGGGCAACGATTGGATATTAACTGGGCCCATTTATCCAGCTTGGTGTAAAATTGGCGAACACCAGTTGAGTTTGGTGGTAGGCTGCTCACATTATGCAGTATTTATTTGATCATTTATTATGGATAGGCCAATGGGTTCATAGCCTAGCCTACCTGATGGTGGACAGTAATGTACTGGCCTCCTGCTGGCTGTTGAATGGGCTGAGTATCATTCACTACACTGGAGCCTAGGTTCCTTTCAAGTAAAGCAATAGGCTATACTATAACTCACTCCAATGGTCTACAGAGAGTATCTAACCAATGTTATGGAGTCAGACTTGAAAGGAGAAACCGCTAAGGCACAACTAGCTGCTGGTCTCCAGAGCGCCTGGTCAGTCCTTCAGGCTGTGACGTGGCACATTTAGATTACACTGTTTACAATAAAAAATAGAATGTGTGTGTGCCTGTTTGCAGACATGTGGATATGTGTGTGTGCCTGTTTGCAGACATGTGGATATGTGTGTGTGCCTGTTTGCAGACATGTGGATATGTGTGTGTGCCTGTTTGCAGACATGTGGATATGTGTGTGTGCCTGTTTGCAGACATGTGGATATGTGTGTGTGCACGCTGCACCTGTTTGTCAATGGTGGTGATGTTTAGCCTGTATGTTGGTCCATCCCATTGTTGTACGCTACATAGATGAGTAGATATGTCAGCATGATCAAGGTTGTGTCCACACAGACACAGTGATGTCTCACACTGGTGCTCGTCACAAAATAAAAGCCCACCGCTGTACCTTTGATGCTCACTAATATTACTGTGTGTTATTGGGTGTGTGGCTTAGCATCGGACAGTGTTTCACCCCTGATACATGGCTGTGCCGTGTGAAACCTCAACAAATAGTCTCATCGTAGGTTACTGTACACTGTGAAAATGCAGTCCAGTCTGTTTTGTTCAGTGCTGGTTAATCTACTACGTCATCATAACACATCGTTTGCGACCTGCCATCTATTCATACACAGTCACATCCCCTCTGGATGAACTTTCTCATAGACACTCATCTAAGGTCAGCTTTATGTTTTCCCCCTCTAATGGGGTTAGGATTTGGTGAAGGTAAACTGACCCTAGATCTGTGCCTAAGGACAACTGCTTTGCCTGCCTGTGAGGAGGAGACAAGGCCTATGACAGGTAAAAACATGATTCACATATGGTTGATTATGAGCCAAAACGCTGGGAAAATGCAACCAGTCTAGTTATTCTAGGGTTTACTCCTGATACATGGCTGTGCCATGTGCAACCACAACAAATAGTCTCATCATAGGTTACTGTACACTGTGTGCTCTTAGAGTAAAAATGCAGTCCCAGACATGCTTTCTTACCTTATCAGGACCACAATGTTCTGACAAGTCACCAGAATGTCCTGACAAGGTAGGAAAACAAGAACAATTTGGACTTTTTTCTTGTCCCGAATTTGTTAAAACGTTATTTTAGACTTAGGTTTAGGGGATAAGGTTTAAAGGGAGACTTCAACGCTAGACACTATTTAAGGTGTTTTTTAGGAGCAAAACTGGAGAAGTGTTTTGATGATGATGATGATGATGAAGAGTAAAGGAATGACTTTGGCTTTATGACTTATATTAGTCTTTGAGTAACTCTACCTGTGTGTTGTAGCTAGCTAGCTAACATCTGTGAGATGTGTACTTTTCTGCATTGTGCTGCTACAGAAGGAATCCAAACAGCACACAACAATTGCCCGGGAAAGTTGAATATCATTTTTGTCATTCTCTTCAAGACAATATCGCTCAGTGGCCTACAGACTCTTTTTGGGTTTGTTTTTTTTTACGTGGGGAGAAGCTAGGCACAGGACACTGAATCCCCTTGCTTGCGTGTGTTGTTGGGGCCCTTCATGCAATTCATCCCTCACACGATGGACAGTATGCTGGATACAAATAAGTTGATGACTCAAGAGGAGATATGAAAGGTCCATAACAACAATCTCCACTTGTATCAAAGTGACTCCGAACACCTCGCTGCACCCGCCCAACACATATGAAAATGTTCCCTTTGTCGAACTGTAATATTTATTATTACTGTATTATTACTATATGTCATAAATTGCCATAACTGTTCCTGCATACTGCTGTGTAAACTCACCTCGGTCTCCAGACCAAATAAACGTTGTCTTGAAAACAAGCCAAGTCTACTTGTATGCTATATTTGACAGACTAATCTACTGTCAATCTACTTACTATTGACAGACTAATCTACTGTCAATCTACTTACTATTGACAGACTAATCTACTGTCAATCTACTTACTATTGACAGACTAATCTGCTGTCAATCTACTTACTATTGACAGACTAATCTACTTACTATTGACAGACTAATCTACTGTCAATCTACTTACTATTGACAGACTAATCTACTGTCAATCTACTTACTATTGACAGACTAATCTACTGTCAATCTACTTACTATTGACAGACTAATCTACTGTCAATCTACTTACTATTGACAGACTAATCTACTGTCAATCTACTTACTATTGACAGACTAATCTACTGTCAATCTACTTACTATTGACAGACTAATCTACTGTCAATCTACTTACTATTGACAGACTAATCTACTTACTATTGACAGACTAATCTACTTACTATTGACAGACTAATCTACTTACTATTGACAGACTAATCTACTGTCAATCTACTTACTATTGACAGACTAATCTACTGTCAATCTACTTACTATTGACAGACTAATCTACTGTCAATCTACTTACTATTGACAGACTAATCTACTGTCAATCTACTTACTATTGACAGACTAATCTACTGTCAATCTACTTACTATTGACAGACTAATCTACTGTCAATCTACTTACTATTGACAGACTAATCTACTGTCAATCTACTTACTATTGACAGACTAATCTACTTACTATTGACAGACTAATCTACTTACTATTGACAGACTAATCTACTGTCAATCTACTTACTATTGACAGACTAATCTACTGTCAATCTACTTACTATTGACAGACTAATCTACTGTCAATCTACTTACTATTGACAGACTAATCTACTTACTATTGACAGACTAATCTACTTACTATTGACAGACTAATCTACTTACTATTGACAGACTAATCTACTGTCAATCTACTTACTATTGACAGACTAATCTACTTACTATTGACAGACTAATCTACTTACTATTGACAGACTAATCTACTTACTATTGACAGACTAATCTACTTACTATTGACAGACTAATCTACTTACTATTGACAGACTAATCTACTGTTTTATTGAAACATGTTTACCTGCCAACAAATGAAAGTTGAAATGATACATCAACTCCCTGCATCATTTATTTTTAGCAGTAAGTTTGTAGCTAGATACATTTAATGTACTCGGCCTTAAATGGGATTTGAACTAATAACCCTTTGTTCGTTACAACCTGTAGTGTCTTGTTACAGTGCAGCTACAGCACCAGATCTGTAAGCATAAAAGAGATATGGCCACAGATTTATTGGCAAGAATGCATTTCTGCACTTTGCTAAAACCTACCCAGAATCAAGTAAATAATTGAACAATTATCACCACCAATGTTCAAGGACACTTGATGTAGAGCAAACGATAAGTATTTGGGGATTTGAAACGGCAACTTCTCGGTTGGGAGTGGATCAATGTTTCTGCAGTGCCACCAGGTTCATACCTTTTGTTTGGAACATATATTAACACACTCTCAAAAAATGATAGTATGGTTAGGGTACAGTGTTGATCCCCGGGGGACAAAAAGGTCAAAGGTACACTTCACAGGTGCACATATAAACTCACATGGTACAATTCGGTACCTTGTAGGTATGAGAGATTTTTCTACCAAATATTTTGAATATAAGGTACGATCATCACTCCATTTTAAAATATAGGTGTGAACTATGTACAGGTTAGAGCTCATTAGCATGTTTGGGGGAATGGTTAAATATATGTTTATTTGTGCCAAATATATGTTTTGGGGAATGGTTCACACTGCTCAAAAAAATAAAGGGAACACTTAAACAACACAATGTAACTCCAAGTCAATCACACTTCTGTGAAGTCAAACTGTCCACTTAGGAAGCAACACTGATTGACAATAAATTTCACATGCTGTTGTGCAAATGGAATAGACAACAGGTGGAAATTATAGGCAATTAGCAAGACACCCCCAATAAAGGAGTGGTTCTGCAGGTGGTGACCACAGACCACTTCTCAGTTCCTATGCTTCCTGGCTGATGTTTTGGTCACTTTTGAATGCTGGCGGTGCTTTCACTCTAGTGGTAGCATGAGATGGAGTCTACAACCCACACAAGTAGCTCAGGTAGTGCAGCTCATCCAGGATGGCACATCAATGTGAGCTGTGGCAAGAAGGTTTGCTGTGTCTGTCAGCGTAGTGTCCAGAGCATGGAGGCGCTACCAGGAGACAGGCCAGTACATCAGGAGACATGGAGGAGGCTATAGGAGGGCAACAACCCAGCAGCAGGACCGCTACCTCCGCCTTTGTGCAAGGAGGAGCAGGAGGAGCACTGCCAGAGCCCTTCAAAAAGACCTCCAGCAGGCCACAAATGTGCATGTTTCTGACGGTTTGAGCAGACACAGACTCCATCAGGGTGGTATGAGGGCCCAACATCCACAGGTGGGGGTTGTGCTTACAGCCCAACACCGTGCAGGACGTTTGGCATTTGCCAGAGAACACCAAGATTGGCAAATTCGCCACTGGCGCCCTGTGCTCTTCACAGATGAAAGCAGGTTCACACTGAGCATATGTGACAGACGTGACAGAGTCTGGAGATGCCGTGGAGAACGTTCTGCTACCTGCAATATCCTCCAGCATGACCGGTTTGGCGGTGGGTCAGTCATGGTGTGGGTTGGCATTTCTTTGGGGGGCCGCACAGCCCTCCATGTGCTCGCCAGAGGTAGCCTGACTGCCATTAGGTACCGAGATGAGATCCTCAGACCCCTTGTGAGACCATATGCTGGTGCGGTTGGCCCTGGGTTCCTCCTAATGCAAGACAATGCTAGAGCTCATGTGGCTGGAGTGTGTCAGTAGTTCCTGCAAGAGGAAGGGATTGATGCTATGGACTGGCTCGCCCGTTACCCAGACCTGAATCCAATTGAGCACATCTGGGACATCATGTCTCGCTCCATCCACCAACGCCACGTTGCACCAAAGACTGTCCAGGAGTTGGCGGATGCTTTAGTCCAGGTCTGGGAGGAGATCCCTCAGGAGACCATCCGCCACCTCATCAGGAGCATGCCCTGGCATTGTAGGGAAGTCATACAGGCACGTGGAGGCCACACACACTACTGAGCCTCATTTTGACTTGTTTTAAGGACATTACATCAAAGTTGGATCAGCCTGTAGTGTGGTTTTCCACTTTAATGTTGAGTGTGACTCCAAATCCAGACCTCCATGGGTTGATACATTTGATTTCCACTGATAATTTTTGTGTGATTTTGTTGTCAGCACATTCAACTATGTAAAGAAAAAAGTATTTAATAACAGTATTTCATTCATTCAGATCTAGGATGTGTTATTTTAGTGTTCCCTTTATTTTTTTGAGCAGTGTATATATTTATTTGTGCCAACCGTCAGAGAAAGTGTTGGAGCAGTTTAAGTCTTTGATGGTTATGCCAATATAAGTTGAGAAATTCCTTTAACACGGCTCTACAAATGTTGTAAGTGATGAGCTGCACTGAAAAGAGGTTATTGTGCAATTTCCAGTAACTTAATGGAAACTTGTTGCCGTGAGTTTGTCCATTTTTAACTCCACACGACTTATCTGTAAGTTATTGTAAAAGTCAAAACTACTTACTGGCAAAACATTGCCAGTAACTTACAAGACACTTGCTGCCACTAGCAATCCTTGCCGGTAGCCCACTTTGCATTCACTGACATTTCTGTTGACAATATGTGACCCGTTTCAGGAAACTAGGCGTATGTCACAACTTCACAGGAGATCCGTTTGAACGTAAAACAAAAACAAACAAAAAATGTTTTGGGGCAGAAATACCTTCTCGACATGTGAACTTTCATGTGCCTTAATAACAACTTTGTATGCCATCAGTAAATAAGAATAACATTGTTAAATTACGAGCCTTGTTGGTTAAGCCACAGAAAAAGTGAACAACCTTCTCACTAGCCATGATTGGCTGATATAATGAGTGTGCTGGATATGCCGAGAGAAAAGTTTGAATTGGTCTGCCATATTGAAGGCCTCCGTCTATTTGAGCTCGTCAGTCTGTGTTGGTAATCCTGTCGAACGCAGATTTAAAAAATATATATTGTGTAGTGGAGCTGCATAAGTGCTGCTCTCCATTTTCTGGAGGATCAAGTTTTTAAACCAGTGGAATTAGAGTATGGTAGCTAAAGAGATGGAGAAAACACCAGTCTCCGGGTTACATCTTCAAACTAATGGTAAACGTGGTATGGAATTCCTGACAGGAATGCATGTTGATGTGTTCAGGTAAGATAGTCTAGCATTAGCTAGCTACATTTTCAGATATTACACATTTCTAATTTTGACAAAGTTGCTTCATTTCAAGCTAAAGTGTACAGTTAGCTAACTAGTAACGTTAGCTGGCTGGGTCCCTAGCTGACGTTATTATTTGTTTCCCAGAGCCATTTGCTTTTCTAGTTAGAGCCTAATGTTAGCTAGCCACTTTGTTCACTGTTGTCTAACTAGCTAACGTTAGCTGACTGGCTCATTAGCTAACATTACGTGATATGTGTTATCATAAACACAGTTTACCTAGCTAGGTTCATTGTTTAGCTAGCTAGCTATATGTCTTAACTTCTTAGGGCTGAGATCCCGTTAATGGGATCAATATGGCAACAACCAGTGAAAGTGCAGGGCGCCAAATTCAAAACAGAAATCTCATAATTAAAACTACTCAAACATACAAGTATTTTCTACCATTTTAAAGGTAATCTTGTTGTTAATCCCACCACAGTCCGATTTCAAAAAGGCTTTACAGCGAAAGCACCACAAACGATTATGTTAGGTCACCACAAAGTCACAGAAACTCACTTTCCCGTTGTTCCTCAAATGCAGTGTATGATATACCATTTTGTACCTCTGAGTCTCTACTTTTATCCAGTGTAAAAAAAAAAACGCCATTTCACATTTTGCTACATAAGACCGAATCCAGTTGGTGAGTCACATATGCACGTCACTTGCAGCGTATTGTAGCAGCGGCAGCCTATCAGAAGATTGCAGGAGTGACTTACTTGTGGTGCGGCTTTCAGCAAGTTCTTTTTAGTAGTGATGGGGAAACAAACTTCCTGAAGCATTGATCATTTCCAGCCAATTAGGTCAAAAATAGGTTAATTGCTCGAGGCTTTAATCAACACATTGTACACTAGGGGCACCTGCTGGTCAGAAGAATTTAGAACAGCCAAATTATAAGAGACGACACCGCACACGGCGTGTCCTTTTTGTCTTCTACCAAACCAATAACAAACCAATCAGGTGGTTGTTCGACAAAATGAAGCTTCGGATGCCATTGATCACGTGCTTCTGATGCAAGCATCGGCACACTGCTTCGAAGTGAACTGCTTAGCGATTTTGACGCATGCCTCGGAGCTCCAGTATCAAACGTAACATCACTACTTTTTGGTCTCCCATGAGCGGGAATGTCATCCCAGTTAATATGCTCTGTTGAATTCTGTTCACAAACATTAACTGTGTATATTGTCAGTTAACAAGGCTGACATACTGTAAGTGCATGTGATGACAAAGAGCCATGCAATATTTAATTCAAATTTAGTCACCATGTTACTGTAATACTCACTGACCTACGTACCAGACCGTCGGGTCAGTGAGTGTGACAGATTAGCTACAGTAAATTACTGTGAATTTTATAATAAACTACTTGCAACTAGTTGATAGTAAATTATTAATTGTATTATATTTCAGTCTTCTGTGATGTATATGAAGGTTAACAGTGGGATGCACACTCAAAATTGAATACAATTCAACTCTATATCCAACATGGTACAGGCCTCTTCTTTTTTTTGAGCACATAACTATGTGAGTGAGGTGAAGACTTTTGCTTCAAAGTAGATTTGTTTAAGACTGCCAAGAGTCACTCTGTGTGACTCTGATTTAGCCCACTGTAATAAAAGGTTAACAGTGCCGCTCTTGAGTGTCACAAGTTCTTATAAAATTGCAAAACTGATAGTGTCAAAAGAGGCGCTCCACTTTCAACAACATAACGATAAATCAGTTAAACTGGTACAAAATGTCCACTGACGGTTGGCACAAATACAACATATTTTAGACAATGCCCCGAAATACGCAGCACATTGCCCCCACCTACATTTCAAAGTGCAGTAATGATTGCACCTAATCCTGTGTTCGTAACCAAGTGGGAAGTGGGAATTTACCTCATACGACTGGGAAAAATCAACTTGAACGGCCCTCCAAATGGTAAGTACTAGTAGAAAATGTGTCTATCATTCCTGAGCTCTGACTTCTCCCACTTGGTGATCACTGACATCCCATACTAAGGAAATTATCTCGATAACAGCATTTTTGGCAGTTACAAAGTATTCACATAGGTTACATTTTTCCACATTTTCTTGTGTTACAGCCTGAATTTAAAATATATTAAATTGAGATTATTGGTCATCTTACACACAATACCCTACAGTCTAAATATGTTTTAGAAATGTTTACAAATTAATACAAAATGAAAAGCTGAAATGTCTTAATTCAGTAAGTATTCAACCCCTTTGTTATTGTAAGCCTGAATACGTTCATGAGCAAATTTGTTTTTAACAAGTCGCATAATAAGTTGCATGGACCAACTCTGTGTGCAATAACTACCTCATATACATAACTACCTCATATACAATTATCTGTAAGGTCCCTTACTTAGTCAAGCAGTACATTTCAAACAGATTCTGCCACAAAGACCAGGGAGGTTTTCCAATGCCTCGCAAAAAAGGGCACCTATTGGTAAATGGGTAAAAACAATTAAAGCAGACCGGTATCCTTTTGAGCATAGTGAAGTTATTAATTACACTTTGGATGGTGTATCAATACACCCAGTCACTACAACGATACATGTGTCCTTTACTCAAAAATAAGTACGTGGAAAGGAATGGAAACCAGGTGTGTATGATCAAAACAAAACAGTTGCCATAGAGGAAGGAAACAGCTCAGGGATATCACCATAAGGCCAATGGTGACTGTAAAACAGTTAGAGTTAAATGGCTGTGATAGGAGAAAACTTAGGATGGATCAACAACATTGTAGTTACTGTTAAGATATTTTATCAAGGTTTAAGATAAATGATTAAATAATTCTACCCAGAAACTTAACCATTAGGATTAGAGGTTATATAGCATGGACGAGGGGTAATTGGAAATGATAACCATTGGGGAAGAGAGGAATGCATGTGTGTGTGTCTAAAGTAAGCAAAGAGGATCCTTAACCTATGTTTGAACCGACTCAGCTATAACTTGGTGGCGATAAAATAAGACAGCGAGAGCCCCTCCAGGTTTTCTGTATTTGGGGGCGGGGGTCTGGAACTGTCTGCTAAGTGGTAATAAACTATGGTGAGGCTTCAGGAGTTAATCCAGATATAGTGTGTCATACAGTGCGCTAGTGAGTTGGAATGAACTTTTGAAGCTGCTTTGTCCTGGTTGGTGAGGGGGAGGGACATTTTTAAACCTATAACGTCATATGTAATATATAAACTGATGTACATGGTACTATGAGCAGCGCTCTCGAGAATAAATGCTATTGGCTAATTTTGGTAGACTGTCTATTTTATGCAAATAAGGATCTTACAAATTCTTAGAAATGGACAGAGTGATTTTAATTGAATTGGTTAATGAACACATATAGGAATTGTTATATTCCTTTAACAGTTACTCAACAATACTAACCTAACTGACAGAGTGAAAAGATGGACACCTGTACAGAATAAAAAACATTCCAAATCATGTTTTAATAAAGTATTAAAATAGTAATGTTATAAAAAATGTGTCAAAGCAATTAGCCTTTTGTCCTGAATACAAAGTGTGATGTTTGGGGCAAATCCAATACAAAACATGAATGAGTACCCCTCTCCATGTATTAAAGCATAGTGGTGGCTGCATCATGTTATGGGTATGTTTGTAATCATTAAGGACTGGGGAGTTCTTCAGGATAAAAAAAATGGTGCTAAGCACAGGCAAAAGCCTAGCGGACAACCTGGTTCAGTCTGCTTTCCACCAGACACTGGGAGATCAATTCCCCTTTCAGCTGGACAACAACCTAAAACACAAGGCCAAATCTACTCTGAAGTTGCTAGCAAGAAGACAGTGAATTTTCCAGAGTGGCCGAGTTAAAGGGCTGACAAAAATGAGCTTGAAAATCTATTGCAAGACTTGAAAATGGTTGTCTAGCAATGATCACCAACCAATTTGACAGAGCTTGAATTATTTAAAAAAGAATAATGATAACTGCTCTTCTTGAGGATGTAACAATAGAAGTAGCCGATTATCTACGTGGATACTGAAAAGACTATACAAAAGAGGAATTGTAGCATGTATTTCAATAACTGGTGTGTGTGTGTGTGTGTGTGTGTGTGTGTGTGTGTGTGTGTGAGAACAATGGTGAATATGAATATGTGTAGGACAGTGGAGGAAAATGAGTACGTATATGTTGAATGAGAATGGATGAGTAAGTCGATGTATGGATAGGTGTAAATGTGTCTGAGAAAAAGGGATGGTGCATAGGAAAAGGTCTCTTGGTGGACCCACTCTCCCCAAGTAGAGCCCCATCAACCATTATACTTTATTTTAATTCACAAGGTATTACAAACTGACCACAGTATTTAAGAGGCATTCTTTCTCCAATGTGTTTACAATGACATCATCCACAGATTTCTGGCATGTTAGGAGAGGAGTTGGCGCTTTAAAGCCCTAAAAAGGAACAGCACCTCAAAGTACAAAGAAGTACCTGCTGTACGTTTTATGTTCCTACATGTTCACACCTTTTAAATACTCTATGTAATGTATGTAATACATTTGTATTCATACTCTGACTCCCATATCCATGAGATGTCCACAGCCTTCATTTGACATGACTGCTCAAATGTTTTATCTGGTTCTTCAATGACAGACGGAACAGACAAGGTTAACTTTGATTCTGTACAAGTAGACGCCAGCAACTTCAACTTATTACATGGAATGTGCACAGGTTCTTGAACATTTAAATAGATTGTCAGCAGATGGGGTTTTTTCTGCAAGTGTTACAATTTTTTTAAAGAATGAAAAATGCAATATTTAAAGACATGTTGGGTTGGAGAGATCTATGCTGCCACCTAACAGTGGTAACAGCAGAGGTGTAGGCATCCTGATGAATAAGAATACACACTTTTCCCTTATATCCGAGCATACGGACCAAGAAGGACGTTTTCAAATGTTTTATTGTATGTTACATGGGGAAAAATACACATTGATTTCATTGTGTATCCCCCCCAGGGGCAAACCTGGTGTTTTAGATATAATTCAAGCTATTTTAGATCAAACCCAGACAGGAATCATTATTTCAGCAAGTGACCTGAATCAATAATTCAACAAGTTAGACAGACATCGCAATAAAAAGGGGAAATTCAAGGAACCTTCAAAGAGGCTGAAAAAATAACTCTTTACAAATATTTTTCAGGACACCTGGAGATTATTATTTCCAACAACAAATGACTACTCAATTTTTTCTCAAAGTAAGAAAAGCTATTTAAGAATTGACTCCATTTTATTTCCATAAATGCACTCAACAATATACTGTACTGGGTTCTAAAATCCACGATGTAGTGATATCGGATCATTCTCCTGTATCATGTTTAACTACACCAACAGGAAATACACTTAGTGACAGAATATGGAGAATGAACAGAGATCATTTTCAACATCCGAAATGTATTAAAATATGAAAATGAAAAAATAAAGACCATTATCATTACAAATGTAGACACAGAGGACAGAGAAAAGCCAACCACTGAACATAATTTGGGATGCTTTAAAGGCATACATTATGGGAAGGATAATCTCATACTCTGAAAGAGTTAGACATTTTAATTAAATAAAAATACATCACTATTTTAGAAAAAGACCCCCCAAAAATATTTAGAAAGTAAAGAATAAAATACAATTTCTGAACTTAAGCAGGAATATGATGTTTTTTTCTTTTGAAGAGAACAACTACAGGTTAAACTTAAATAAAGCATACTATTTAATGGCAAATAAACCTGGTAAACAAATCGCAGCCCTCAAAAAACGAATACATGCAAACCAGTTCTAATTTTAAAAGATAAGGATACAAATGCTTTATTAGAAACAACACTATTAATAACAATTTTAAAAGCTTCTATGAAAATCTATATAAATCCAAATGAAATAAGAGTTGGATTGATCCTACAGCCTTCTTACACTCACTAACCCTGAAGCAGATAATCACTCAAAATGAAATCACTCAAAAAGATGGGAAATGCCACATGTGATGTGTTCCAAAAACACATGGTATCACATGATTTCACATCTGGAAATGCCACATGTGATGTGTTCCAAAAACACATGGTATCACATGATTTCACATCTGGAAATGCCACATGTGATGTGTTCCAAAAACACATGGTATCACATGATTTCACATCTGGAAATGTCACGTGATAAAAAGGGGAAGCTGGTGAAATCCTTAAACCAAACTGTTTTGCTGTGGAACTAAATATTAAATCAACTCTGCATTTACTGAAATATATGTTTGCTTAATGGAAAATAAAATACATTTTCAGCTTTTTTCCCACCATGCTCCCCCCTTGATAAAATAACTTGTATGATAACCTCAAAGGGGGGACACTCTTGACCCAAACTGTTACAGACCTATATCTATCCTACCATGCCTTTCTAAGGTCTTCGAAAGCCAAGTCAACAAACAGATTACCGACCATTTTGAATCTCACCATACCTTCTCTGCTATGCAATCTGGTTTCAGAGCTGGTCATGGGTGCACCTCAGCCACGCTCAAAGTCCTAAACGATATCTTAACCGCCATCGATAAGAAACATTACTGTGCAGCCATATTCATTGATCTGGCCAAGGCTTTCGACTCTGTCAATCACCACATCCTCATCGGCAGACTTGACAGCCTTGGTTTCTCAAATGATTGCCTCGCCTGGTTCACCAACTACTTCTCTGATAGAGTTCAGTGTGTCAAATCGGAGGGTCTGCTGTCCGGACCTCTGGCAGTCTCTATGGGGGTGCCACAGGGTTCAATTCTTGGACCGACTCTCTTCTCTGTATACATCAATGATGTCGCTCTTGCTGCTGGTGAGTCTCTGATCCACCTCTACGCAGACGACACCATTCTGTATACTTCTGGCCCTTCTTTGGACACTGTGTTAACAACCCTCCAGGCAAGCTTCAATGCCATACAACTCTCCTTCCGTGGCCTCCAATTGCTCTTAAATACAAGTAAAACTAAATGCATGCTCTTCAACCGATCGCTACCTGCACCTGCCCGCCTGTCCAACATCACTACTCTGGACGGCTCTGACTTAGAATACGTGGACAACTACAAATACTTAGGTGTCTGGTTAGACTGTAAACTCTCCTTCCAGACCCATATCAAACATCTCCAATCCAAAGTTACATCTAGAATTGGCTTCATTTTTCGCAACAAAGCATCCTTCACTCATGCTGCCAAACATACCCTTGTAAAACTGACCATCCTACCAATCCTCGACTTCGGCGATGTCATTTACAAAATAGCCTCCAATACCATACTCAACAAATTGGATGCAGTCTATCACAGTGCAATCCGTTTTGTCACCAAAGCCCCATATGCTACCCACCATTGCGATCTGTACGCTCTCGTTGGCTGGCCCTCGCTTCATACTCGTCGCCAAACCCACTGGCTCCATGTCATCTACAAGACCCTGCTAGGTAAAGTCCCCCCTTATCTCAGCTCGCTGGTCACCATAGCATCTCCCACCCGTAGCACACACTCCAGCAGGTATATCTCTCTAGTCACCCCCAAAACCAATTCTTTCTTTGGCTACCTCTCCAGCAGTTCTCTGCTGCCAATGATTGGAACGAACTACAAAAATCTCTGAAACTGGAAACACTTATCTCCCTCACTAGCTTTAGCTTTAAGCACCAACTGTCAGAGCAGCTCAAAGATTACTGCACCTGTACATAGCCCACCTATAATTTAGCCCAAACAACTATCTCTTTCCCTACTGTATTTAATTAATTAATTTATTTATTTTGCTCCTTTGCACCCCATTATTATTATTTCTATTTTGCACATTCTTCCACTGCAAATCTACCATTCCAGTGTTTTACTTGCTATTTTGTATTTATTTTGCCACCATGGCCTTTTTTGCCTTTACCTCCCTTATCTCACCTCATTTGCTCACATCGTATATAGACTTGTTTATACTGTATTATTGACTGTATGTTTGTTTTACTCCATGTGTAACTGTGTCGTTGTTTGTGTCGAACTGCTTTTCTTTATCTTGGCCAGGTCGCAATTGTAAATGAGAACTTGTTCTCAACTTGCCTACCTGGTTAAATAAAGGTGAAATAAAAAATAAATAAAAAAATATGGTTGGTATTGTTAGTATTTATCAGCTGGTAAATAAAGGTGGTATAATTTGTCTACTTAAGTGCTCGATGCTACATTAAAAAAATATATATTTATTGAGCAAACTACACTGTATCTCAGATGCAATATCCTGACATGGTCTGCTTGGAAGACTACCATGTTCTGCTGAAACGGCAACAGACGCTTACGTACAGCTCTGGACATTCAGAATATGGCACCAGCTCAGGTTTATTGAGCAGGAACTCAAAACACTTTGAGATAGTTATGGAGAACTAGCTCAGATGATGAGGAATGTTTATTTATATAAGAACTTTTTGAAATGTTAAAAATATTTGTAAAAAAGTTTTTACAGTAGATGATCATCTATTATCAGTTACACATGCTGTATGCTGCTTTACAAACCATATTTTATTCATGACCTATGCATTATGTAAACAATTCTAACATGTACTGTCCATAACAAACTGTTTATTATAAGATTATTAAGATTATAAGATTATTTATACAATAATTGAAAAAAGATTCTGACCCAACAGTGGAGTCACTCAGTGTGTGAACAGCGTAAACTACTGTAAGGCACTCTGGTTAGTGTTTACTACTACATTTCTAAATGTGGGACTATGTAAAAAGTATAGCTTTGTGCAGTCCTGGCTCACAAACATGTAAAATACACAGTCATAAAAAACAAACATATGCATCAGTAATAAGGTCCTCAATCAGCTTTCTGAATTGCCCTAGAGCAGGGTTGGGGGACGTCCGGCATCCGGGCCGTATACGGCCTACTAGATCGTTTGATCAGGCCCAAATTCATAAAAAATCTCTAGATGTCGTTTTTCCACAAAAATACAATTTAAAAAAATCTACCAGACAGCTCTTCATCATTGAGCACCTATACATCAGAAAAATGGCTACCGTAAAGAAAAGAAAAGTAGATGCGGAGTGTCGCGTTTTCCAAGACAAATGGACAAATTCATATTTTTTTGTCAAAGTGAAAGACAAACCTGTATGCCTAGTTTGTGGGGATGCACTTGCAGTAATGAAAAAGGCTTATTTGGAGAGTCATTACAGGTCGAAACTAAACTAAGCTAAACTGAATGAGTTGCGAGGACAACTTCGTGTGGATAAAGACATTGCTCTTCAGCGGGGTTTGGGTGCCCAACAAGCCGCCTTTACGAAACCTTGTTTGGATTGGGAAAATGTTATGCAAGCAAGTTTTGTGGTGAGGGAGCTTAATCGCAAAGAAACTGAAGCCTCAATCAGAAGGAGAATTTGTAAAAGAGTGTCTCCTTCCCACTGCAGATTTGCTAGCACCAGACAAAGTTAAATGGTTCCAAACTGTCAGTTTGTCTCGAAGAATCGTCACAGAGCGGATAACTGACATAAAACATAAGATATCGGAAAAACATTTATGGACTCTAGTCCTTAAACATTTAAGGAAATTTCTAGTTTTTCTCTTTGGCATGTGATGAAACAACTGACATAACAAATACTGCCCAATTTGCCATTTTGAGTTTGACACCAGGGAGGAATTGCTGTCTTTGGAAGCCATGCATGGCACCACCAGAGGGGAGGACTTGTTTGAGAGACTTGTCTCGGCTATGAGCAAATTTGAGCTACGGTTTGAAAATTTTAAGTGGCCTTACTACAGATGGAGCGCCAGCCATGGTTGGCTCGAAAAAGGGGTTAACCTCATTAGGGAAGAAATAAATGAGTTGTCTCAGTCTTGATCCAAGTGATTTAATTGTATGCAACTGCATCATACATCAAGAAAGTCTGTGTGCACAGTCCCTGAAGCCGAACAACGTAATGGCAACTGTAGTGTCGACCATCCATTTTATCAAAAGCAAATGGCCGAACAACCGCCAGTTTAAGGAGCGAGAGTGATCTTGAATCGGAGTATGGTGATCTGGTTTACCACTGTGAGGTGCGATGGTTGAGCCTTGGAAACATGCTCGCGCGGTTTTACGGACGATGTATAGTATGAGGATGAAGTTAAACAATTCATGGAGATGAAGGGGAAACCTGTCGTGGAACTGAGTGATGACAAGTGGATGTGTGATTTGGCCTCCATGGTGGACATAACCAAGTATCTGTCTAACTTGAACGTCAAGCTCCAAGGGCCGAACCAGCTTCTCAGCGATCTGCTGTCAAACGTGAAATCATTCGAAGCGAATTTAAAGCTGTGGCAAGTCCAACTAGAAAGGGGTTGGGGTCCTACTCTGCAAGGACAAGAGCCTGAGATTATGTCGGAATATACCGGTGAGTGTGGAAAGCTCACGAAGGCATTTTGGGAGTGGTTTAAGGATGTGAAAGTAAACAACTGGATTTGAACATATTTGCAACCCCGTTTAACGTGGAACCAGCGGATGTGACGGATGGCCTACAACACAAAGTCATTGAGCTGCAAAGCAATGATGAGCTCAACACCAGGTACAACAACCTCCCTCTCCTTGAGTTCTACAAAATGTACGTTAGCGCTGAGCATTTTCCTGTTCTGAGGAGACATGCACTTAAATTTGCATCTGAGTTCGGGACGACCTACTGCTGTGAGCAGTTCTTTTCCAAACGGACTCTTGCATTTATTTCAGTCTCTCGATGTGCAAAACTGATAGAGACATACCCCAAGCGACTTACAGCTGTAATCGCAGCAAAAGGTGGCGCTACAAAGTATTAACTTAAGGGGGCTGAATAATTTTGCACGCCCAATTTTTCAGTTTTTGATTTGTTAAAAAAGTTTGAAATATCCAATAAATGTCGTTCCACTTCATGATTGTGTCCCACTTGTTGTTGATTCTTCACAAAAAAATACAGTTTTATATCTTTATGTTTGAAGCCTGAAATGTGGCAAAAGGTCGCAGAGTTCAAGGGGGCCGAATACTTTCGCAAGGCACTGTAGACTGAATGATCTGCTTTCTACTATTTAACGAGAGGCATGGCCTATTTCTATACAAGAAACTAACTCATCAATATGCCTTTTAGAAGATAGCTTTTTGTCTATCCAGATGCCTTGATATTTGTAAGTCGGGAACACAATCAGTATGGGAAACATCCCAAGTACATTTGTGATTTTATGTGCTCTAGAGAACAATACATACTTAGTCTAACCTGCATTCAATACTCATTTCAGGTCAATAACGTGTTATCTGTAAAATAATGACGGGAGTCTGTAGTTGAGATAGAGCCTGGTCAACCGTGGGGGCAGTAGCATATACAACATCATCCTTGGCATTCAAGTCCAGGTCTTTTTTTGTTGTTGTCAATAATGTTCATGTAAACAGAAAAAAACTACAGGACCCAGAATTGTCCCCTGCGGGACACCTTTCGTTATGTCCATAAAACCTGATTTAATACCGTCAATAGATACATATTGAGTTCTATCTTTCAAGTGATTTCTAAACCAGTTACGTGCAGCCTGGTCTAGGCCAATACCTATCTCTGCTGCATCTCTAGTTATAAATGATGTGGTTAACTGTATGGATAAAAGACACCATTGTGCTGCCCTTTTCAAATCCCAGTCAAAGGCCTTTGATACTGTTGATCACTCACTGCCAATTCCTAAATTATTCCGGAAAGACTCTGAATTCGCAGTGAGCGATCAACAGTATCAAAGGCCTTTGACAGGTCAATGAAGAGGGCAGAACAGTGTTGCCTTCTCTCCATACAGTTAACCACATCATTTATAACTAGAGTTGCAGCGGGGATAAGAGGCTGGGAGAAGGAAACGCAGTCGACTGACTGACCAGGGTCAATTAAATAACTGTTTCTCGCAAATAAAGAAATCTGCCGAAATAAAATGTTGGTTAAAAGCGTCACTTCTCCCATTCTTCTCAGTAATGATTGTAAGGGTTGTCGTCGGGAGAAAGAGAGGAGGACCAAAGCACAGCGTGGTAAGTGTTCATGATGATTTTTAATTAAAACTCAGAACACCAAACAATAAATGACAACGTGAATTTACAAAACCGAAACAGTACCATGTGGCCCAAACACTCACACGGAAACAAACACCCACAAACCAAAAGTGAAACCCAGGCTACCTAAGTATGATTCTCAATTAGAGACAACAATTGACAGCTGCCTCTTATTGAGAACCATACTAAGCCGAACTCAAAAATTAACATAGAAAAACAAACATAGACTGCCCACCCCAACTCACACCCTGACCATACTAAAACAAAGACAAAAACAAAGGAACTAAGGTCAGAACGTGACAATAATGCCAGAGTCAGACAGAACTTGCCTTTTTTCTATTACAGCATATTGAATGTCTGTCATTCATATTCCATTCACCCAGCTTAATGTAACATTGAAATGTATTGGCTACTACATGATACAAGATACCCATCACGAGGTTGCTACAACCTAGCCTATGAATGAAAGTGTACAACATATGTGTATAGGTCGAAGGAAATTTGAGTATTCAAGGTGACAGTGACACATTCAATGGCATCTTGCACACTCTTACCTGCATCCAGCTGATCTAGGTTGTAATCATTAGTCCAACAGATGCAAACAAGAGTTTCTATTGGAGAAATGCAGTTATGTTTATCCCCATTTCATTCAGTTTGCTTCCATTTAAAAAATGTTTTTAAACAGAATTGGCAGAATGAATACACCCCTGATCACACACAAATACAGAACTTCAGAACTTCAGAACTTCAGTAGCAGCCACATATACATTACATGATCACTTTGCTCGTTGTATATATAATTATATATACAATATACAATATATAATTCCTTCTCTTCTTCATCTCCTCTCACCTTTTCCCTTCACTTGTGAACTTCAGTGCACAATACAACAGCTGCCTGTGACCAGGCGAAAAAACCTTTCCAGCCAAACTTTCATACCATAACCGCTAACCACTACATCGTTTCCCCCATATTTATGTCATAGTCAACATAGCTACTAGAACTAACGCATGAGTAAATCTGCTACAATCGTGCAGTACAGTGTACAGCAAGCAATTTAGCAGTTACACCAGTGGGACCAGGTGGCAATAAATTAATAAAACCAAAAGCTTACCTTGACTTCGAAGAGTTCCAGTGTAGGATAGCCATAGCCAGCTAGCAATTCCTGACATTTAATCCTAGTATAAAAAAATCCCCACTTTATTTTCAGAATGTGAAATGTCAGAATAATAGCAGAGAGAAGGATTTATTTAAGCTTTTATTTATTTCATCATATTCCCAGTGGGTCAGAAGTTTACAAACACTCAATTGGTATTTGGTAGCATTGCCTTTAAATTGTTTAACTTGGGTCAAACATTTCAGGTAGCCTTCCACAAGCTTCCCACAATAAGTTGGGTGATTTTTGGCCCATTCCTCCTGACAGAGAGGATGTAACTGAGTCAGGTTCGTAGGCCTCCTTGCTCGCACGCGCTATTTCAGTTCTGCCCACAAAGTTTCTATAGATTTGAGGTCAGGGCTTTGTGATGGCCACTCCAATACCTTGACTTTGATGTCCTTAAGCCATTTTTCCACAACTTTGGAAGTATGCTTGGGGTCAATGTCCATTTGGAAGACCCATTTGCGACCAAGCTTTAACTTCCTGACTGATGTCTTGAGATGTTGCTTCAATATGTACAGTGGGGCAAAAAAAGTATTTAGTCAGCCATCAATTGTGCAAGTTCTCCCACTTAAAAAGATGAGAGAGGCCTGTAATTTTCATCATAGGTACACCTCAACTATGACAGACAAAAGGAGAAACAAAAACAAGAAAATCACATTGTAGGATTTTTTATGAATTTATTTGCAAATTATGGTGGAAAATAAGTATTTGGTCACCTACAAACAAGCAAGGTTGTTGACACTCTCAGACCAGTGCACCTGGCACCTACTACCATACGCTGTTCAAAGGCACTTAAAAATGTTGTCTTGCCCATTCATAGTTTGAATGGCACACATACACAATCCATGTCTTAATTGTCTCAAGGCAAAAAAGTATTCCTTGTCTCATCCCCTTCACCTACACTAATTGAAGTGAATTTAAAAAGTGATATCATTAAGGGATCATAGCTTTCATCTGGATTCACCTGGTCAGTCTATGTCATGAAAGAGCAGGTGTTCCTAATGTTTTATACACTCAGTGTACATTATATGGAGGGACTTCAGATAAGGCCTATCTGTTAAAGGTGGTCAGGGGCAATGGTTGCATAAATCAGTGGCATAGCCAATAATTTGTTGGTGGGTGGGCCTGCAGAAACTTGGGAGGGGAAAGCGATTAGCTTCCAGTTTTTAACAGTTTTTTTCCGGGGGGCAAAGAGAAAAATGTGCCGTTTTATAGCTAATCTCATGCTATTTTTACACTTTTTGCCATGATGCTGAGAGAAAATGTTACGGTTTTAAAGCATATTTCCTGCAATTCTACACATTTTACCATGGGCAGAGAGATAAATGTGCAGTTTTAATGCTCATCGCATCCTTGTGCTTGTCTCCATTCCCCTCCAGGTGTCGCTCATCTACCCCATTATCCCCTGGGTACTTATACCTGTGTTCCCTGTTTGTCTGTTGCCAGTTCATCTTGTTTGTCAAGTCAACCAATGTTTTGTCTCAGATTCTGCTTTCCCCCAGTCTCTCGTTTTCTCACCCTCCTAGTTTTGACCCTTGCCTTGGACCCTTTTGACCCTTTGCCCCACTACTCTGGATTATCGACCTCTGCCTGTCTTGACCTGCCCCTGTTGCTGTGATAAACATTGTTACTTCAACACAGTCTGCATTTTGGTCTTTCCTGAAACGTGATAACTGAGAGAAAATTATGCATTTTTAATGTTAATTAAAGGTCAAATATAGGTGTGTTGACTGTGATAAAGGCACTGTACTATGAACTCTCTTATTTTCTAAATGAACAAAAGAAATAGGCAGAGGCATGGTGCAAATAGCCGCAGAAGCACAGTGACATATGCCTCAATGCAGTCATATTCATGGTTTATTGGGTGTGTGGCTTTCAGTTCATGATTTTTTGGCAAACCTTCCAGTGAGAGTGAATGTCATTCCATGTCATCTGTTCTGTTATATTTAGTAAAATCTGACTAACCGAGTGCACTGCTTGCAATGATTTATATCTGAGGGTTTTTGCATGTGTATGTAAAAAGACAAATAATGTCCCATTTGGAACACTGACATTTAATTAAAGAGCATTTTATTTTTGGTGGGTGGGCCTGGGCCCAACCAGCCCCACCCATGCCTACACCCCTGGATTAAATAGGTATATTTAACCAGCTTGGTATACATTAACAGCATGTCTAGTTTGATAGTAGGCTACTCACATTTTGTAATATTAATTTGATCATGTATTATGCACAGGCCTATTAGTTTGTAGTCTACCTGGTGTACAGACAGGAATCTTTTGGCACCCTGCGGGCTGTTGAATACGCTTGTTTTGAAACATCTGGGCAAAATGCAAACACCCCCTTTGCAGAGTAGCCTACCATTCACGGCAAATCAGCGTACTTCCGCGTAAAGCAATTAGGCTACTATCACTCACTCCATTGGTCTACCCTACAGAGTTCATCGAAGCAACGTTGCGATGTCTTCAAAGGAGAAACTGCGTAATGCGCAATAGCTGCTGGTCTCCAGTGCGCCTTGTCAGTCCATCATGCTGTGACACTTATCGTTTCGAAAGCAGCAGCGCACCACACAGAGAGAGAACGAGCAGGAGAGAATGGAGAGAAGTGAAGAGAACGACGATGAAGCCTCCTCGTCCTCGTCCCAGCAAAACACAATGTGGAAACAATTTCAAGCGAGAGCCAAACCCATCCTTAGCCCCAAACTCAGCGCCAGAAACCCAGATGAGAAAAAGGAGAAGGGATCATTGTGGATGTTTCGGAAGAAGAAAAAACACCCTGTTTTGGATCGGGTGATCTCCTCCTCACAGCCCGACCTATTCTCTGAACCGGTGGGTTTGGACTTGCAGGAGTCGCCCCTCTGCGGCAAAGTGGACCCGAGCACCAGCCACATCTCCAGACAGGCGGGCGAAGAGCCGATGCAGCCCGACACACAGAGAGTCGTTGGCGGCTCGGGAATCCCGAAGCCCACGCTAGTACAGCTGGTGCAATCCCACCACAAGAGCTCCTCGCTGGGGTCCTCGTGCCTGGAGAGGCTGGTTGCGGACCCTTCAGCGAGTGGTAGTGACAGCGATGTAGGAGAGAAGGAGGCACAGCTGGATAAAGCTGACCTGCAGGTAAGGATCAATGAAACAAAGATACCGCTATAGCCTATCTCTATTAGCCCTACATGAGTAATATCTTTGCAGCATGTACATGGAGCCTATAGATATAATGTGGGCTATAGTAGCAATATTGGAGCTACAGGCTATTCCGACGTGTACTGTACCACCCCGTTACAATATATTGTAGCTCTTTTGTAGCCTTTATTTAGGGTTCTAGGCTAACCATCATTTCCATTGAAGCTGCTAAAATAAACTACTATGCTGGTGTAAAACAGCACCCGCATCATCAAAGGAAGTTACCTTTAGCTAACAACCAAAGACAACAGTACCTTGGGATGCTCGACCAAACAAATGTGAACAGTTTAATTTGTTTAACAGGTCATTTGGGTAAGTAAACAACCATTGCATAACAATACCTGCAGGACAGGTTGATCTGATGGTCATATGGTTCACCTTTTAGTTGTGTGTGTGTGTGTGTGTGCGTGTGAGCGTGTGAGCGTGCATGCATGATGTGTGTTTTCCAGCTAAGACAGCAGCTGCAGCCTGACCAGACCTGTTGACTACAGGTTACAGTTGTGTGTCTTTACACAATGACAAGACAGATGATATTTCATCAAATAAGAAAAACACAATCCCAGGGTTTTGGGAAGGGAGGGGGTAATATAAGTGTATATATAGTTAGTTAAAGATCTCCTTTCCTCTGAGAGACAACAAATTGGTGCCCAAATGGGTCTGAGATAAGACAATGTAATACCATAGTGTTTCTGAAAAGAATAATGTGTGTGTGTTTGCTGTGTGGGGAGGGGAGGGGAGTAAGAGAAATGCATGATCTAAGAGTATGGAGCCAGATAGCTGCCAAAAGGTTGAACATGCTCATCGTTAGGATCGCAAGAACAGCCATGTGTAAACATGAAACGTAAATGTGAAATTTCATCTGTGAACATACAAACACCATGTTACGATTATGGTCCAAAAAAAATGTAGGCTTGAACTAATCTTGTGTTGCAATTCTGACGTACAATAATACCTTTCAGAGTTTTGTCCGTTTCATCTCACCAACAAAAACAACCTACACCAAACAGCCTGTGCGGAGTGCTACGCGAACAAGCATAGCACAGTATAAAAAAACGGAAGTCAGGGAAACCAGAAAGAGGTATCCTGCGCATTTTCAAGTTAAAAGTCTCCATTCTCTAATACTCAGTTGAGTTGACTTCACATTTAGGTAGCTAATGGAATGGATACAGCTGTACCACTAGCTGTATTATGCCTACAACAGTGAAGTTTCAGTCCAATAGGTATATCTCTACAGCATGGGCATATCTCTGGGTGACGTGGACATCCCCATGCATGCACCTTATCAAAATATGACTCATTCAATATTGCACCATCCCATTCTCTTGGCTCTGTCTGCAGTCATAACCAGTAGTATCTACCAGGAATAATTAATCATAACCAGTAGTACCTACCAGGAATAATGAATAATAACCAGTAGTATCTACCAGGAATAATGAATCATAACCAGTAGTATCTACCAGGAATAATGAATCATAAGCAGTAGTATCTACCAGGAATAATGAATCATAACCAGTAGTATCTACCAGGAATAATGAATCATAATGAGTAGTGTCTACCAGGAATAATGAATCATAACCAGTAGTATCTACCAGGAATAATGAATCATAACCAGTATCTACCAGGAATAATGAATCATAACCAGTAGTATCTACCAGGAATAATGAATCATAATGAGTAGTGTCTACCAGAATAATGAAACAGAATAATACTACATGTTTGGGGAATCTGAATTATGTAGGAACCCTCTTGGCCACTCAAAATGTTTTAATATAGAATATTTAGATATGTATTTCATCACTCAAAATCTTGCCGAAGCATATTTTGTAGGCAGGGTTAATATGATTAAAAAAATTCAGAACATATTAACTTTGAAACGAACGAGGTAGATGTTAAACGTAGGCTAAGTCTGACATTAGGTAGTCTCCATATAGGCTATTCCCTCCATCGCAACACTTTTTATTATAGGCCTCCAATTAAAGAGAGAACCTAGCTCACAGGCCTCTAAGTATAGCCTCTAAATACATTTTAAACAAAATAGTTGACGAAGCACATGCAGTGGCTGATAGGGAAAAACAGATCTGGTAATAAGTATAGGCTATAGATAGTCTTGACCATTTGGGACCCCTTGGCTATTTCCCTCAGGACAGGTTATAGCCAAGACTTAAATCAATATTTTGTTTTGTCTCATTCATTGATATGGATATAGCCTCTGCGTGATGGGGTTGTGCAACGCGAATGGCTATAACAAGCCTCCATACAGAGTGGAATTAGCAAATACAGCAGTCAAAATGCCTAATATAATACCTATATAAGACCAGTCCGTGCTCCCAAATCCTGGAAGGACTGTGATTCATTAGGTTACATGATCACCACAGTAGCCCCACGCGGCTATAAAATATATGGCCATTAAATAACACAACAGCATGGCATACTTAGATAGTGGAATAGGCCTAGCATAAATCACATTTACGTTCTATTTTTTCTGCTCAGGCGGTTATTCTAGACAAGGCTCTTCTGTGTCTTTATAGTATCATTCCCACACAATTAATTTGCTGAAGCCCCAAGCCTATACTACATAATCTACTGGTATCGAATGCAGTTATTGGTACGTCGAATGTCGTTATCGAATGCAGTTCTTAAACAGGCTCTAGACTTTATTTTGGAAATGAAACCGGAAGCTTCAAAGCAACTCTAACGTCTGGGCTAGAGTTGCTTGATTGACTAGCTAACTTCGACTAGCTATGTCCTTCAGCAGATGCCAAAGTTTGTACGTATAAAAAAAACCATCTGTAACTGAGTAAAGGGAGACATAAAGTAAGAATTCATTGAATTCATAATCCTAACATAGGGTTTGTTCATTTACAGATCTAATTTAACTGTTACGTTTCATGTTTCACACATGGCTTTTCTTATCAATCAATTTACATATTGATTTTCTTACGGTCCTAACGATATGTACGTTCAACCTTTTGAAAAACTCTGAAAACCTCTGAAAGAAAGTCTGCCAAGGTGATACAGTGAGAGTCAGACTATTTGACACTACCCACCGGGCACACCAGGTCATTTCAACGTGGATCATTTGGTTCATCATTAATATTTGGTTAAGACGTTGATCAACGAGATTACAACCTATATTCACCCACTCAAAAAGAGAGCCAAAAGTTAGTTGAATTTCCAATGTGTTATCTCTATGCTTGCAACCATGTAAAAGCACTACCAAATGGAAAAACAATGTCAGATTTTTGGTTTATTTATACGACATATTAATGTGTCGGCACCACTTCATCTAGTAGCAGAACCAAATGACTTAGATTGCAGTTAAGATTACATGTTACATTACAGTTGAGATGATTTTGTGGGACAGTGTAGCCTATATGAATACCCCCCGCTAATTAAAGAGCACTTACAACACTGTTTTGAAACGAGAGACCACATTTGCAGCTGTTTTAGGAAAATCGGGATTGAGTGAAGTATCAGCAAATATGTTGAATAAACAACCGAGCTGACAAGGTATCCCTTTCATGAACATGGAGAGCTTCACAAGCTTGACAAAATGACCTTATATCTTTCAGTCTAATACTGCTATTTACTGACTTGTATCGCTTTGTTAGAAGCATGCTTTATGTAAATAGGCCTAGTTCAAACTGTCCTCCAAGTTTAGCTGGAATTTAGCCTATAAGGATTTGACAAATGTGATGGGTTGACGATTTGACATTGGCCTACGTCTCGTCGTGCGCTGTGCAGAATGTCAGATCTCAACAACGACGGTTTAACATCACAGGCCACCACAGGCGTTCCCAAACGTTTTTGGCCAGCGACCCATTTTTGATATCAAACATTTTTTGCAACCCCACCAGGTAATCGTGTAATTAACTGCCAATGTTATCTTTTTTAAATTTGGGCTATGACATTCTATTGCAAATCAGTCTGACAGTGTTTTTGACAGTATTTAAATCTGAAGTCAGTATGGTTTGTAGTGACTGAAATGCATCAGAAAGGCATAGGGAAGTTCAGAAGATCATGAGGCAATCATTTTGTATGATACTTCTGTGTAGGAAAGAGCCATCATTGATGATCATATTTTCCCCCAGTCTGATTTAGTGCCTGGTCTTGTCCACCCATTGTCAACCCTGGCTTGTAGAGGGAAACAGTACATACAGTTGAAGTCGGAAGTTTACATACACCTTAGCCAAATACATTTCAACTCAGACATTTAATCCTAGTAAAAAGTCCCTGTCTTAGGTCAGTTAGGATCACCACTTTATTTTAAGAATGTGAAATGTCAGAATAATAGGAGAGAGAATGATTTATTTCAGCTTTTATTTCTTTCATCACATTCCCAATGGGTCAGAAGTTTACATACCCTCAGTTAGTATTTGGTAGCATTGCCTTTACATTGTTTAACTTGGGTCAAATGTTTTGGGTAGCCTTCCACAAGCTTCCCACAATAAGTTGGGTGAATTTTGGCCCATTCCTCCTGACAGAGCTGGTGTAACTGAGTCAGGTTTGTAGGCCTCCTTGCTCGCACACGTTTTTTCAGTTCTGCCCCCAAAAATTCTATAGGATTGAGGTCAGGGCTTTGTGATGGCCACTCCAGTACCTTGACTGTGTTGTCCTTAAGCCATTTTGCAACAACTTTGGAAGTACGCTTTGGGTCGCAACCAAGCTTTAACTTCCTGACTGATGTCTTGAGATGTTGTTTCAATATATCCACATAATTTTCCCTCCTCATAATGTCATCTATTTTGTGAAGTGCACCAGTCCCTCCTGCAGCAAAGCACCCCCACGACATAATGTTGCCACCCTCGGGCTTCATGGTTGGGATGATGTTCTTTGGCCTGCAAGCCGCCCCCTTTTTCCTCCAAACATAACGATGGTCATTATGGCCAAACAGTTCCATCTTTGTTTCATCAGACCAGAGGACATTTCTCCAAAAAGTAGGATCTTTGTCTCCATGTGCAGTTGCAAACCGTAGTCTGGCTTTTTTATGGCAGTTTTTGAGTGGCTTCTTCCTTGCTGAGCCTTTCAGATTATGTCGATATAGGACTTGTTTTACTGTGGATATAGATACTTTTGTACCTGTTTTCTCCAGCATCTTCACAAGGTCCTTTGCTGTTGTTCTAGGATTGATTTGCACTTTTCGCACCAAAGTACGTTCATCTCTAGGAGACAGAATGCGTCTCGTTCCTGAGCGGTATGATGGCTGCAAGGTCCCATGGTGTTTATACTTGCGTACTGTTGTTTGTACAGATGAACGTGGTACCTTCAGGCATTTGGAAATTGCTCCCAAGGATGAACCAGACTTGTGGAGGTCTACAATTTTTTTTCTGAGGTCTTGGCTGATTTATTTTCATTTTCCCATGATGTCAAGCAAAGAGGCACTGAGTTTGAAGGTAGGCCTTGAAATACATCTACAGGTACACCTCCAATTGACTCAAATGATGTCAATTAGCCTATCAGAAGCTTCTAAAGCCATTACTTCATTTTCGGGAATTTTCCAAGCTGTTTAAAGGCACAGTCAACTTAGTGTATGTAAACTTCTAACCCACTGGAATTGTGATACAGTGAATTATAAGTGAAATAATCTGTCGGTAAACAATTGTTGGAAGAATTACTTGTGTCATGCACGAAGTAGATGTCCTAAACAACTTGCCAAAACTTTATTAACAAGACATTTGAGGAGTGGTTGAAAAGCTAGTTTTATTGACTCCAACCTAAGTGTAAAGTTCCGACTTCAACTGTACGTGCGTGTTCTTGAGTCTTTCCTTTCAGTGATGGGTTCATTCTATTTAGGAGCCTAAACCATTCAAAAGGTAGGGCCACATTTGTAGGAAGATAACAGAAACCGCTCTGTTTATTACAACTGCATCTAGCGGCTATCGTTCTATGAACCAAGTGTACATTTTCTCTTGTGACCCCACTTTCACATGGGGTCGTGATATGATATGATAGCTTATATATATATATATATATATTTTCACAAATGCAACGTGAATGTAGAAGAGACAGGTTGGAATGTCAATTCTCATCAAATTAATGGGAAGTTTGACTGAAGTACGGGACACACTTTTTAAATGTGTCCCGTTGGGTTTTTGACAGAAATGTTTGGTGATCGACTAGGAATGCCTTGGAGATCGACCATTCGATCGCAAATGTGGTTGAAATAGTGACCACTGCTGTAGTTGGAAACGTGAATCCAAAACATAATTTGTCACCTTGTCGACAAGTTTATAAGCTATTTATTGTAATTTCTAAAGTGACATTGAATTGTGTTTGGTTGTCAACTCAAACACATATCAACATTTAAAGGAGATTTATTTTCTGCTTGGATGGTTCTATCTGTGCCACCGACTTAGTCTGGTTTTAATTACAGTATTCAGTTTGTCTTCAAATTAGTAATTGTTATGTTGGATTCACGTCTCCATCTCAACCAAAAATCGCATTTAAGAGAATAGGACTAAATCAAATCAAACATAAAATGCACTTTAAATAATGTCCTATTCTTTAACGTAGATTTTAGGTTGAGACAGAGGCGTAACATATAAATGATTCATTTTGTAGACAAACTGGAATTAAAGCCAGACTAAGTCAGTGGCACAGATGGAACTATCCAAGCAGATGATACATCTCCTTCAAATGTTGATATTTGGTTGCGTTGACAACCAAACACAATTCGTAAGCCCTAGGCCTACGTGTTGTCTTATTTGGTTGATTCCTGGGTTGAATTGAAATGATAGCTGTTGATTTGCAAATGCTATGTCGGCCTTAATAGCATCATTGATGATATATGAGCGGAATAACTTTGATAGCAACAGTGAATCTATTTAGTTTTTAAGTGGACTCCCAACAATCATTCTCACGATAGCACATTGGTAGTCAGTGACAAATATCATCGCTAAGCAGGGCGTGGTAAATAAAACCCTGGAACTGAAAGGGTAGCTGTAGATAGATCAATTCTCCAGTAGGAGGTGCTGCCCATCCTATATATTTTTATCCAGATAGTGGATATAACATTGAAGATCTGACATTGTTCTATGTGCAAATTCAAAATAATTATTTCAAGGTTTGTCTTTGAATAACTATGATGTCATAATCCTGTGGTTGGAATTTCACCCTCTAAACAACAGTTTATGTTGATAACTTTTTTTCAAATCCAATGTATTTTCCTCATAGATTTCACATCGCACAACGTTGACAAATGACCTTGAAACAACGTTGATTCAACCAGTTTGTGCCCAGTGGCTTTTTCCAATTTCCTTTGCCTTGTGCAGAACCACCAGCTTGATTTCCCAAGTGTGATTGTGTTTTAGTATCCATTACAGAAATGCACGACTGTTTGCCAGAATGTACTGCGATCGAAGGGAGAGACAGATAGCAGCAGGAGAAGGAGAGAGTTTATGGATAGAGGAACAGAATGAGAAAGGGAGAGAGAGAGAGAGAGAGAGAGTTAGGATAGAGAGAGAGAAAGAGAGAGTTAGGATAGAGAGAGAGAGAGAGAGAGATAGAAAGAGAGAGAGATAAAGTTTATGATGAGAGGGACAAAGGGAGTCTAATTTGACCAAATGTGTTTTTGCAGACTGAGCCATATCCATTACATCTGAACACTACAGGCTGTCGGAATTCCTGATCTAGATATATAATCCTAAATTTTTATTCTATTCTAGACACGTTTTGCATCGTAGCGGAGAGAGGGAGGGAAGGAGAGAGGGATTATGGAGAGAGACAGAGAGATCATGTAGAGAGAGACAGAACGAGTAATAGAGAGAGACGGGGAGTATTTATGGAGAAAAGGAGTGAGTAAGAGAGGTGTGTGTGTTTCGGAGTGAGGATGACAGAGAGCGTTAAAAATTCCTGTACCACAGGGACATTTTCCGGCAGATTACCTGTCTGAGCCTGCACAGGGGCCAACCTTTCACAATAGGATACCAATACCTTTCAAAGGGAAAATAGGGAAATAGGGGTGGATTCTTCGGCAGGTGTCATCACGTTACAACAGAGAGCCTTTGGCTGCCAATAGGGCTCTGGTCAAAAGTAGTGCCCTATGTAGGGAAATAGGGTGCCATTTTGGACAGAGACTCTGTGTTTATGTTCCAAACTCTTTCCTTGCAGTAGGAGGAACATGACCCAAGACACTGATCTGAGGTTAAGATTGCTTTTTACGTGCATGCGTGTGTGTGTGCGCGCGTGTGTCCCCTAGTGATGCGTGGGTTGACTCATAACCCGAGGTCCCTGCGGTTATAGCCGCGGAGCGGGTGGGTTTAGGGTGGATAAAACAGGGGTGGATAAATATGATTTATTTCTTTCAGCGTCTTGAGAGAATGGGAACGCGCAGTTACTGTCTGTAGAGGTGCTATCTTTATCAGAATCATAAACCTGATAGTTGAGGTTGGGTTCTTAGCAATTGCAGGCGGGTGCAGGTGAACAAGCAGCTAACCTGTGCTCCACACATATGTTTGTACATAGACTCAGCAAAAAAAGAAACATCCTCTCACTGTCAATTACGCTTATTTTATGCAAACTTAGTGTCAACATTTATATGAACATAAGATTCAACAACTGAGACATAAACTGAACAAGTTCCACAGACATGTGACTAACAGAAGTGGAATAATGTGTCCCTGAATAAATGGGGAGTCAAAATCAAAAGTAACAGTCAGTATCTGGTGTGGCCACCAGCTGCATTAAGTACTGCAGTGCATCTCCTCATGGACTGCACCAGATGTGCCAGTTCTTGCTGTGAGATGTTACCCCACTCTTGTCTTAAACATGGCTGCGTTTCGTAAATGTAGAAGAAAAAGTGTAATCTGCTTGACACGTTAAAGTTACTAATATTACAGATCACAGTCAGCTAATTTCCACTCCATTCATATGCAAATCGGGTTTGATTCATACACTGGCTTGTCTGGCTGTCATGTTTATATTTTCACCTGCCCTTCCCTTCTCTACACTGAAATAACATAATTTCAGTAGTCCTCTGTTATGATTTTAAAAAATAAAATAAAAAAGAAGCTCATTAGCACACCCTTGTGGTTGAGTATATATGTATCTATTGTAGGTCATAGGATACAACAATGATTAATGTGGAACAAATAAATACTATCAAAGGATACCTTACAAGTTACAATAATGAACACCTTGTGAAACAAATGTGAAAACCAACCTGGCAATATTTCAGAGTGGAATACATAAACGTTGATCGTTTTTGGAACAGTTGTGTCATTCATTTATTTTCACAGATTTTTTTGTGCACTCATAGACTAAAATACTGAATTCTGGTGTGTGGAATATAGAGGAGATGGTTGATGTGTGGGTGGGAGGTTCTGCCTGTCAATTGTTCTCAATAGCCAGCCTGTCTCAGAACGGGGACTTGAAGAGGGAGACTCCAAAGTCCAGGAACTGGTTGTTCTGTGTTTGCAGTGCTAGTGCTTTTACTTCATCTGTGTATTTCACATATGTGCCCAGTATGATAGAGCAAAAAACTTTCTTAGCAGATATTGACAACATGACAACAACAGTAGCTGTAGATGATGTAACATCTGGGTGTTGGGCAGAACCCCTAGGTCCTGGAGAACAGGAGCAGAGTTCAAGGGAACAGGGTAGGAGACAGAGATGTCAACAAGCCAACACAGGTTACACTTTACTGTGAGAAAAACTGATGGATTAGTGCAGTGTTATAAATGGTAGATATGTACTTTTCAACACTTTTGGAAGGTATAGGCTACCTCAAGCTGGCCCTCCTCTGACTCAGAGCACAGAGAATCAGACTGATCCGAACTCACTTGTTCTGGTGGATGGGATACCTCCTGGGGGGCTCGGACAGTCGATGGTCCTAAAGTCATTTGGAGAGGTAAATTGAAGAGGTACATTTTTATAAGCATAACTACAATTTCTTGCTTTCTTGCTTAAGGTTAACGTACTTTGTCTATTGGGCTTCACTGAAGTGTAGAGTGTCAGGGCTTTCAGTGGTCGACCGTCCAACTGCTCCAACTGTAGAAGATTGTTGGCTTCCACCGAGGTAACCCTAGATAGACAAAGAGAAGTGTAAGGGAAACTGAAACTAGCTTCAGGTTATTTTATTGTCTGAGATTTTTTAAATATTCACTTTAACAGATGGTGACCCCAGCTAGGAGCGAAATAACAGCGAGGTTTCCCAGGTCTCGCCTTCCTTACGTCCTTCTTCCAAACCAAGTCATTTGCCCAGATGTCATAGCACTTGGTCCAAGCACCCTTTTTAATGGGTTCATTTAGAGTTAAGCACGTACTCCTCCTTTACTGACCTTAATGGGTATTTCCTTGCCCTCCACCCACATGGGTAAAGTGATTGGTTGCCGTCAGACACCAGCTGTTGCCATCCCTGGATTCCGTGAAGGGTCTGATGAGGTCCACCCCTAAAATGTTAAGTGTTAGAGAGAAGATTTCTTTATTCTTACCCGTATCTGTGTCATACAGTATACAGATTTTAATATTTGTAAGGATTCTCACACACACACACACACACATTCTATAATATTGAACTCTGCTGTGGTCAAATAAAGCAACCATTACAAAACAACTTATCAGTGCAAAATTTGAATTGGGACACTTACCGATCACTTACCAGCATCACTACTCTGGACAGTTCTGACTTAGAATATGTGGACAACTACAAATACCTAGGTGTCTGGTTAGACTGTAAACTTCTCCTTCCAGACTCACATTAAACATCTCCAATCCAAAATTAAATCTAGAATCGGCTTCCTATTTCGCAACAAAGCCTCCTTCACTCATGCTGCCAAACACCCTCGTAAAATTGACCATCCTGCCGATCCTCGACTTCAGTGATGTCATTTACAAAATAGCCTCCAACACTCTACTCAACAAATTGGATGCAGTCTATCACAGTGCCATCCGTTTTGTCACCAAAGCCCCATATACTATCCACCACTGTGACCTGTACGCTCTCGTTGGTTGGCCCTCGCTTCATAGTCGACGCCAAACCCACTGGCTCCAGGTCATCTACAAGTCTCTGCTAGATAAAGCCCCGCCTTATCTCAGCTCACTGGTCACCATAGCAGCACACACCTGTAGGTATATCTCACTGGTCACCCCCAAAGCCAATTCTTTCTTTGGCCACCTTTCCTTCCAGTTCTCTGCTGCCAATGACTGGAACAAACCTCATCCCCATACTGTATTTATTTATTTATCTTGCTCCTTTGCACCCCAGTATCTCTACTTGCACATTCATCTTCTGCACATTCTACCATTCTCGTGTTTAATTGCTATATTGTAAATACTTTGCCACCATGGCCTATTTATTGCCTTACCTCTCTTATCCTACCTCATTTGCACTCACTGTATATAGACTTTTCTACTTTATTATTGACTGTATGTTTGTTTTACTCCATGTGTAACTCTGTGTTGTTGTATATGTCGAACTGCTTTGCTTTATCTTGGCCAGGTCGCAGTTGCAAATAAGAACTTGTTCTCAACTAGCATACCTGGTTAAATAAAGGTGAAATATGATTATTTTTTAAATCATGTGCCTTGATGAAACAACTTTGATGGGCTTCAACTCTGGTGCCACAGTCTTTGGCCTCTCAAACTTCTGGCTTGCTAGATAGGGTACTGAGCTGCAAAAAGTGACAAAATGGAAACTTGCGTGCTCCCTGATATGACACTCATTGAAATCATAAACATTTCAGATATAATAGAATGTGACTGATAACCAAAAGGTTATTTCACTTGCCCAGCTGTCCACCTCCTTGACAATTCCCTGTCAGAAGAAGCGTAGGTTGATTTTTGGCAATCATGCGCTTCACTGAAATGGCCTGCATGCATCTCGGTCAGCACGGCCTCCTTCTCCTTAGTAAAAATCACCCTCCTGCCTGGCTGGCCATCCTTCCCCCTTAGGTACACATGATTGTCTGGAATTACCATAATTGTTTACACCTATCAATTTGATTGATCAGGTTTAACTGATACTGTAGCTAGACACCTCAATATGACAGACATATAACTATATCAGTGGAGGCTGCTGAGGGGAGGACGGCTCATAATAATGTCTGGAATGGAGTCAATTGAATGGTAGTTATCAACCACATGGAAACCACCTGTTTGATACAATTCCATTTACTTCATTCCAGACATTATTATGAGCAGTCCTCTCTTCAGCAGCCTCCACTGAACTATATGTATAGCTAGCAACTAGCTAACGTTAGATGGAAAATGGTTGTTGAAAAATGGTTGTATGTAGCTAAATCCGTACAATTATCTAATATAAGTTAACTGCTCAATGTTATTGTGAATTTCTCTGAATGTTGCGCTTCTTTTCGAGATCAGTGGTGTTTTCATAGTACTTCGCCTGGTTGGAAAGATAAAAGAAAATCTCCTCGAGGTATGCCACTGAAGTGCAAGCCACATACAAACAGAAAGCCGCGTTAACAGTTACAGTAGCTTGCTAGCTAACGTTAGCTAAATACAACTGTCTGGCAGCTACTGTAGCTGGCTAGCTGACTAGGCAGGCTGAGGTAAATAAGTACAGTAGCTAGCAACGTCAATCTAAAAACAGCTTCAATTATTTATTCCTATTTAACAATATTTACTTATATAAAGACAAGTACAAGGTAAAGAAAGTGTTCTCTTTCCAGTCTTTTCGGGCCTCTGAAACAGCAGGTAGTCAGCAGGTTGTCACCGTCAAAAGCATCGTCCTTGGAGAGAAATTGTGAGGTCATAATTTTGCAGACTGAGCGAGCATTTATGCGGTGAACTAGAACTGCCCGCATCCTCTTTACTTCGCGACAGCTACGAGGTAAAATAGAGCCAAGCAACCAGCATAGCAACGAGCTCTTTGGTTCATTACATAATCCAGTCAAAATGTTACAAGTTCTAGCAACATCCCTAGCAACAGCCCTAGGAACAGCCCTAGCGACAGAAGCTAGAACTCATCGAATCCCATTGTGACGCAGAGGGGGACACTATTTGGCATGACAGGCCCTCGAACCAAACTACTCCCTATTGACGTGCGGAGTAAGCAAGTGAGGCTGGTACACGGACCAAAACAACTCACATGGCTGTTCCGTGTTCTGCTTTTAATGATTAAAACCCGCTAACTTGTAGAAGAAATCATGGCACGTGATTTGTGACCAAAATCAAACATTGTGTATCTGTATTGTTGTTCTACTACACACACATTAAATAAATTATATCTCCTCTGCCAAAGTACAATGCACTTGAAAATAATCAGACCCCTTTCCTTTCCCACGTTGATACGTTACATGTTTACTCTAAAATAGATTCAATTGCACATTTTCCTCATCAATCCACACACAATAGCCCATAATGACAAAGCGAAAACAAGTTTTATGTAATTTTAGCAAATTTATTAAAAAAAAAAAAAAAAAACCGAAATGCCAATTTTACATAAGTATTCAGACCCTTTGCTATGACAGTCAGGATTGTGTCGAGGCACATATTTGGGGAAGGGTAACACAAAATGTCTGCAGCATTGTACGTCCCCAAGAACACAATGGCCTCCATCATTCTTAAATGTAAGAAGTTTGGAACCACCAAGACTCTTTCTAGAGCTGGCCGCGGGCCAAACTGAGCAATCGGGGAGAAGAGCCATGGTCAGGGAGATGACCAAGAATCCGATGGTCACTCTGACAGAGCTCCAGAGTTCCTCTATGGAGATGGGAGAACCTTACAGAATGACAACCATCTCTGCAGCACTCCATCAATCAGGCCTTTATGTTAGAGTGGCCAGACAGAAGCCACTCCTCAGTAGAAGGCACATTGGAGCCTGCTTGGAGTTTGCCAAAAGGCACCAAAAGACTCTCACATCTGGAGGAAACCTGGCACCATCCTTACTGTGAAGCATGGTGGAGGCAGCATCAGAGTGTGGGGATGTTTTTCAGTGGCAGGGACTGGGAGACTAGTCAGGTTTGAGGGAAAGATGAATGGAGCAAAGTATAGAGAGATCCTTGATGAAAAACTGCTCCAGAGCACTCAGGACCTCAGACTGGGGTGAAGGTTCATTGGGACAATGACCCTAAAGCAAACAGCCAAGATAATGCAGGAGTGGCATCGGGACAAGTCTCTGAATGTCCTTGAATGGCCCAACCAGAGCCCGGACTTGAACCCGATCGAACATCTCTGGAGAGACCTGAAAATAGCTGTGCAGTGACCCTCCTTATCCAACATGACAGACCTTGACAGGATCTGCAGAGAAGAATGGGAGAAACTCCCCAAATACATGTGTGCCAAACTTGTAGTGTCATACCTAAGAAGACTCGAGGCTATAATCGCTGCCAAAGGTGCTTCAACAAATTGATTGTAGGCTAATTTTTAATTGTAGGCTAATTTTGCTGGGAGGCAATGAGGAGATTCGGGAACTTTCCCCCACGGGATTTCCATTGCATTTCCATAGTTTTAGTTGAGCTCGATTGGCCATTTTACCTCATTTATTAAAAATAAATAAAAAAAATGTTTTGTAAGCGTCCGGATTAGTGTCCCGCATGAAAGCGGGAGTTATAGCTCTTCATCGGATGAATCCTGGAACATGTTCCAGCCTGTGCTAGCGAAACCGTCTTTTAGCTTAGCATCCGCTTCAACAGACCACTTCTTTATTGAGCACGTCACTGGTACTTCCTGTTTGAGCGTTTGCTAGTAAGCAAAGCAGGTTTGAGGAGTTAGCGAGGTAACTTTGATCAACTCTGAGTTAAATTTGGAATACGAAAGTGGCTCACATTTAGCCAGCTAAATTTCTATAGCAACGAATTCTTCAGAACTAAACTGTTCCAGGTTGGCAAACTCACAACTAATTCCACTTAACTCCAGTTTCCCTGAATTATATGACTGAGGTACTAGGTGAGGACCAATGAAATCACATTCCCTGCCCTTCATTTGAGGAAGACAACTATTTTATTAATGAAACATTTTTTTGTGTGTAAAATAAATACCAATGTTAAAATACACTGAGTGTACAAAACATTAGGAACACCTTCCTAATATTGAGTTGCACACCTTTTTGCCCTCAGAACAGGTGTCGAAAGTGTTCCACAGGGATGCTGTCCCATGTTGACTCCTAAACTTCCCACAATTGTGTCAAGTTGGCTTGATGTCCTTTGGGTGGTGGACCATTCTTGATACACACGGGAAACTGTTGAGCATGAAAAACCCAGCAGCGTTGCAGTTCTTGACACACTCAAACTGGTGCACCTGGCACCTACTACCATACCCCGTTCAAAAGGCACTTAAATTTTGTCTTGCTCCTTCACCCTCTGAATGGCACACATATACAATCCATGTGTATAAAAATCCTTCACTTCATCTACATTGATTGAAGTGGATTTAACAAGTGACATCAATAAGGGACCATAGCTTTCACCTGGATTCACCTGGTCAGTTTATTTCATGAAAAAAAGCAGGTGTTCCTATTGTGTATATAACATTACACGTTTAGGAATGACGGAATGCATTTTAAACATCCCACAATACAAACACTTTTGTATGACTTAATGAACATCTATCGATATGAGTGGGTAAAACGCTGCTTGTGCATTGACAAGCAAAGCACACCGAAGACTGCATTACCGATAAGCATTCAAACAAAGACAAGACTTCTAAAAGCATATTTCACATCGTAGCGTGATGAATTTGCAAGATAACTTTTCTTTCATTTTTTATTTCTGCGCAAATTAAAATGTGCCACTGACTTGCCCATGGATTGACGGTCCAGCATTGTCTCAATGAAGAGGTCGACGTTCGACTAGCCTCTGGCATCACTTTGAAAGGGAACAATCTGAGTCTCTGCTTCATTCTGTTACCATGGAATTGCCCTAATGTCTTAATGTCACCTAACACAGTATAAAATCACTGAAGAAAACACTGCTGTCTAATCCTTTAAAACGGAGCCTGTTTGTTGAAGCGTAAATCCATCTTAGAGCTGTAGTTTAATTTATTGTAAATAATGTGAAGTAAATAATACTGTTTTGTATTCTGTAGAACCCTATTACCATCTTATTGATCTGTGTGAGACTTGTAGGTGTGTGTAAATGTGTGTGTGTGCGCGAGCTTGCGTGTGTGTGTGTTTTAAGCCCACAGTCTAATCAATGCTTATCTTGGAATTCAGATCGACATGCACAGTAAACAAGAGTGCACTTAAGAATGTCCACCAAAAGTGCAGTAGATGGAGAGGCAGCCTTTTCAAAGATGAAAACGGTTAGTATGTTGACCGAAGTGTGTGTGCTGGACAACACATTGGGTGTAAACGCTGACACAGTTACAGTCAGCACTTCCTGCTGTTGCTGTATGAGCTCAATCCATTTCCGTGTGTGTGTGTGTGTCGGTACAATTTGCATAATGAGTGTGGGCTACATGGTTTTCTGTGTAGGCAGTGGGTTGGAAGACAAATAGCATGGTTGTCTGTTTGTAGTTAGAAGGAGGGTTGGTAGACAAATAGCATGGTTGTCTGTTTGTAGTTAGAAGGAGGGTTGGGAGACAAATAGCATGGTTGTCTGTTAGAAGGAGGGTTGGTAGACAAATAACATGGTTGTCTGTTTGTAGTTAGAAGGAGGGTTGGTAGACAAATAGCATGGTTGTCTGTTTGTAGTTAGAAGGAGGGTTGGGAGACAAATAGCATGGTTGTCTGTTAGAAGGAGGGTTGGTAGACAAATAACATGGTTGTCTGTTTGTAGTTAGAAGGAGGGTTGGTAGACAAATAGCATGGTTGTCTGTTTGTAGGTAGTTGGTCGATAAAAATGTGCATAGTTTAGTGGAATTCAATTGGTGCGTGTGTACAGTATATTTGTTCTGTATCTTATGTATCACACGCGTACAGCATACAGATACAGAGCCTTTGAGTGGAAAATCTGTCAGACATCGCGGGAGCTGCGGCTACAGCATCTCAAACAGCAAATGCATATTCCGTGTCCGCGTACAAGTCGGAACTAGGAAACTCCTGACATTTTCGACTTGCTAACACCTACATAAGAGTGTCAAAACCCACAAAACCTACCACAGTAGTTATTATATTTAATGACACCTACATAAGAGTGTCAAACCCTACCACGGTAGTTATTTTATTTAATGACACCTACATAAGAGTGTCAAAACCCACAAAACCTACCACAGTAGTTATTATATTTAATGACACCTACATAAGAGTGTCAAAACCTACCACGGTAGTTATTATATTTAATGACACCTACATAAGAGTGTCAAAACCTACCACGGCAGTTATTTTATTTAATGACACCTACATAAGAGTGTCAAAACCTACCACGGTAGTTATTTTATTCATTGCCACCTACATAAGAGTGTCAAAACCTACCACACAAGGCAAAACATTCCGTAACACCCTAGCCTACCTGTCAAGAGTGCGTTTATGTTATATAACATTTTTATATAACATGGACCATGTTAAATTATCATTGTAATTGTGCACACATTGATCTCAGACATGCACCTACCCCAATGCTCTGTTGCTGATGACTGGGATGAATGCAGGAGCAGATTTCAGGAGCAGGACAAGACACCCTCTTTGTGACTGATGACTGACATAAGGGCATGTACGTGATCGACCTATCTGGCTGATATAATTCTGATGGTCATAATGCTTCATGACAGTGTCATAAAGTGTATTTGATCACGCTCTCCGCAGCCGATGTGAGTAAGACCTTTCAACAGGTCAACATTCACAAGGCCGCAGGGCCAGACGGATTATGTCTTCTGTTGTTGTTTGATTGGTTCCTGGCTTGACTCCTGTCATTGGTTGGTTCCAACTGCAGCGTACACAGACACATGACTGAACAACCGAGAGCTGTCGGAAAGCCTCAGCGGTTACATAACTGGCTTAGCACCTGTCAATCAAGAGGTATCCGCTCCAGGGATTATAGCCAGAAGCTAAGACTTCACTTCTCCTCTCCCTCCCACTCTTTCTCCTCCTTCTACTCCTACCTCTTTGTCATCCCTTCATTCAGCTTAGTATCTTTTCCCCTAGTCCTCTGAGCTCTCCCGTCTTTACTGTCATTAAATGCCTTTCTATCACTTTCTCCCTCTTGTTCTGTTTCTGCCTCTAACGCCCTCCATCTATCTTGGCTCTCTCTCAGAGGACACAGGCTATGCTGGTGCAGAGAGTGAGTCTGGCCCTGTCTGTCTGAGGGGGCAGTATGTGTGTGTGTCTCAGATGAGGTCAGGGACTGAGTGGATGTGAGGATGAATTTAGGAGAGGCGGTGGCTGTTTTCTGGATGAGTGGAGCTTGTCGTCCCTAAGTGGTGCCTTTGGCAGTCCCCTCTTTTTCTCTCTCTTTCCCTCTTTCCTCCTGTGCCAGTTTCTCCCACTCTCCCCTCCGTTCTCCTTTTATCTCTCATTCCCTCCCAGTCTCCACAACCATCTCTCTCTCTCTCCTCCTCTCTCTCTATCTCTCACTTCATGAATGAGGGTTTGGAATTGGCGTTTCAAGGGTTACGGGACGAGTCACATCATCTGACCTCAATATGCGGATGACTGCTATCGGTGAGCTTTAGCTGCTGCCTCCCTGCCTCCTACCCCCTGTTTCCCCATGCCACCTAACCCTTGCTTCCCCATGCAATGGTTTTCAAGGGTTTCGTTGTTTGAATGTGTTACTGTTGGTGGCTCTACTAAATTGTGGCTTACAGTATCTATCTTGCACGCAGTCCTTCTGCTGGCTGGATAGGTTCTCTAGTGGATACCTGTCTTGTCATCATGAGACCAGTGTGAAATGTTTTGTGTGTGTGTGTGTGTGTGTACCTCTGACAGGTTCCCCGACAAGTTTGAAAACATGTGGGAAATCCAGATGCTGTGTGTGTGTGTGTGTGACTCAGTGGTTGACTCACACTCTCAGGAGATGACTTGATCTGACAGCTGTCGAGGTCAGGGAGAAATCACAGTAACATCAAAGTGAATGAATCATGTTGGTACACATGTCTCCCTCGGTTCCCTAACTGGTTTCATCACACATGTCTGTGCTGGGATGAAGGAGATATGCAATTCTTCTCATGTTTGAGGATTATCGCTATGCAAGCATGGTTTCTGTGTCACTCGACACTCTAACATTTGTTTAATTGAAAGGTATACTGCACTTCAAAGTGATTATATTATTCTGTGACTGTGCTCTGTGACATATGCTGAATATGGTCATTTACATGATCAGTATATGCTTTTAATCAATGTACAGTAATATGTGGCCCGTACAGAAACCAAACCCTCAATTCTGAAGGTGGAAATTGCCAGCAACATGCTCCAACCAACCCGTCTGAACCAAATGTGTTTTACTGTAGTTTGTTTGAAGTGCAACACAACAACGCTAATCAAGAGGAACTCGCTAGAATTCATTCTTCCTTCAAGGCTGTGTTCTGTTGTTCCAAAAACGGGTTGCTATATGACCTAGTTATTGCTCAGAACTGCTATGTTGCTGTTTCCCATTTTAAATATTTGGGAGTCAATATATTTGCTTCCTTAGATAAAATCATTGCCGGAAACTTTAACGCTTTAACGCTCAAATTGTAAGATTGTAAGATGGCGCCGGAGGGGAGGGCCGCCGTCTTATCGGCTCTTAACCAACCATGCTATTTTGTTCGTTTTTTTGCATTATCCGTAACTTGTTTTGTACATTATGTTGCTTCTACCATCTCCTATGACTGAATAGAACTGCGAGCGCTCACCTCAGATTAGACAAGGAGTTTTTCTTCAATGAGTCGGACGGTAAGGAGATACTGCAGAAATCCAACCAGGCCCATCATTGGGCACCATAGTCCCTGTGTCCAAGAACACTAAGGTAACCTGCCTAAATGACCCGTAGCACTCACGTCTGTAGCCATGAAATGCTTTGAAAGGTTGGTCATGGCTCACCACAACATAGAAACTCTAGACCCACTCTAATTTGCATACCGCACCAACAAATCCACAGATGATGCAATCTCTATTGCACTCCACACTGCCCTTTCCCACCTGGACAAAAGGATCACCCATGTGAGAATGCTATTCATTGACTACAGCTCAGCATTCAACACCATAGTGCCCTCAAAGCTCATCCCTAAGCTCATTGCTAACACCTACATAAGAGTGTCAAAACCCACAAAACCTACCACAGTAGTTCTAAATGGAACACAACTTATGCACACCCTCAACACCATGGTTCTCTCCCTCATAACCAATTAGAACTGACGTAGTGAGAGGAGATGGAGAGAAGGCCTGGAGTCCATACCGGACTGTGCTAATGAGCTGAGGCAGTCCTCGGTTCTTTACTCTTGCAGTGATGGAGGAGTATGGACTAAACACTTCCCTCTGTAACTGGATTCTGGACTTCTTGACGGGCCGCCCCCATGTGGTAAGGGTAGGTAAATACACATCCGCCACTCTGATCCTCAAAACGGGTGCCCCTCAGGGATGCGTGCTCAGTCCCCTCCTGTACTCCCTGTTCACCCATGAAAGCATGGTCAGGCACGACTCCAACACCATTAAGTTTGCCGATGACACAACAGTGGTAGGCCTGATAACCGACAACGATGAAGACAGCCTATAGGGAGGATGTCAGAGACCTGACCGTGTGGTGGAAGGACAACAACCTCTCCCTCAATGTGATGAAGACAAAGGAGATGACTGTGGACAACAGGAAAAGGAGGACAGCGCGCTCCCTCATTCTCATCGACAGGGCTGTAGTCAAGGAGGTTGAGAGCTTCAAGTTCCTTGGTGTCCACATCACCAACAAACTAACATGGTCCAAGGACACCAAGACACAAGAGGGCACGACACAACCTATTCCCCCTCAGGAGACTGAAAAGATTTGGCATGGGTCATCAGATCCTCAAAAGGTTTTACAGCTGCACCATTGAGAGCATCCTGCCTGGTTGCATCACTGCCTGGTATGGCAACTGCTCGGCCTCCGATCGCAAGGCACTACAGACGGTAGTGCGTACGGCCCAGTACATCACCAAGGACAAGCTTCCTGCCGTCCAGGACCTCTATATCAAGGAACGCCCTAAAAATGGTCAGACTCCAGCCACCCTGGTCATAGACTGTTCTCTCTGCTACCGCACGGCAAGCGGTGCCGGAGCGTCAAGTCTAGGTCCAAGAGTTTTCTAAACAGATTCTACCCCAAGATATAAGACTCCTGAACATCTAATCAAATGGCCTCCTAGGCTATTTGCATACAAGGTAATATGTACATGAGTAGCTACATGTACATACTACCTCAATTACCTCGACACCGGTGCCCCCGCACATTGACTCTGTACCAGTACCCCCTGTATATAGCCCTGCTATTGTTATTTACCCTTTACTTATTTGTTGTTATCTCTTACTTTTTTTTAGGTTGTTTCTTAAAACTGCATTGTTGGTTAATTAAGGGCTTGTAAGTAAGCATTTCACTGTAATTTCACCTGTTGTATTCCACGCATGTGACAAATAAAATTTGATTTGATTTTAAATCAATTCAATCTGACCTCAGTAGATACAATAATATCCCAGTTGCTTTAACAGGCAGAATATCAATTGTCAAAATGACTATATCGCGGCGGCTGAATTTCTGTAGTTCAATGCTTCCCTTGTCTCCCCCTACTGGTTATTGGGATACGTTTCATAGTGTGGTTTCAAAATGTATATGGTATATGATCACGGATAAATGTACAACGAGGGAAAGATGTTGGACTATCCATACCAAACTTTTTAAATTGTATTTCCAGGCACTAGCATTCTTCTGTCCCCTAGCTGAGTATAGAGAGAAATATGGTGTCTCCTATTGCCTTGGAAGACGTGGTCTTCACTGATATGTCCCTTAAACAATGTCAACTACACTTTGGTAGTATTACTGCTCACACTATTTCTATTTGGTACAATTTTTTTTTACTATATAACTGGAAATGAAAATGGCATGCCCATGCTGCAGAATTTCACAATAATACCTTGCGATCTGGAGGGCGGCCTTTTGCATCCCACCAATGGGCCAAATGTGGAATCCGTACCCTTGCCGATAATCATGGACAGTAATGGTTTGAGAACATTCCAAGATTCTAAAAAATACATACACGTTATCAGGAAACTCCTTTCCCCCCCCTATAATTTACAATTTAGGTCAGCTACTCTGGCCTGTGGGGTCCCTTGGGAAACACAACTACCGAACCATCCAATGATGAAATGTAGAAAACAAATGATGTGGGTTCCTGAAGGGATTGATCTCTATAATACTGTATATTAACAACCTTTGGTAAATTCATATCCTGAGCTACCCATTAAAACATATGGTTCACAGATCTAATTGAATCTGAACAACCTTTTAACTGGAACAGAATTTGGCAAAAATATGACCTTGGCATCCTGTAATCTGAACCATCAATTTGTTTGAAGTTTGTTCACAGACTGTATTTAACACCAAGGAAACGTTTTACGATGCACCAAGGATGCGTTTTACTGTGCACTGTGTCGCCTAAATCAGACAGGCACATTCCTTCAAATTATGTGGGAGTACCCTACTGTTAAATTCAGGGGCAAAGTAAAACATTTTGAGGGGGGGGGTGCATGATTTTAAATATTCAATGCTTTGCATCTATTATGTTACTTAATGATGATGGTGCCCTTGAAACTCTCAATCAGTCAGAGAAGATTACTGCTGTGAAAACCTTTTTTAGAGAGAGAGAGAGAGAGAGAGAGAGAGAGAGAGAGAAAATTACTATGGTAATCACAGTCTAATTCTTTGATTGCTTTTGTACACTTTAAACCCCCCTCTGAATTTTTTTTCTCTCCATTTGGTCCCAAAGTTGAGCTCACAGTACATTTAGCCAGTTGAAACATGTCTGTTGTCATGTCATAGAGCTCACGGAGATCGCCTATACTGGCTGCTTGTCTCACTAAATAACCAACACACAGACACAGTCTCTCTTCTGAAATACCCTGTACTGCATGTATATCAGTGCCTGCTGATAGGATTGTACCTGATCAGTGTGTATTATAAGCCCAGCAGTGCTCATCTCCTGATTTAGTACCAAAGGCCTGTGGAGATCAGCTGCAGGCAGCTTGTTGTTCACACTCGCACAGCCTGGTTGTTTAGACATATGGCTTAGTCCAGAATCAAACTTTATCCATTCACTGTACATAATGCACTACCCAGGGCCACAGCCCCAGGAATCAAACCTTATCCATTCACTGTACATAATGCACTTCCCAGGGCCAGCCAGCCTGTCCAGAATCAAACCTTATCCATTCACTGGTTAGGGCCACACACCTACGGCTTAGTACAGAATCAAACCTTATCCATTCACTGTACATAATGCACTACTCAGGGCCACAGCCTGGTTAGACCTGTACAGAATCAAACCTTATCCATTCACTGACCTACAGGGCCACAGCCTGGTTGGTTAGACATACGGCTTAGTACAGAATCAAACCTTATCCATTCACTGTACATAATGCACTACTCAGGGCCACAGCCTGGTTGGTTAGACATACGGCTTAGTACAGAATCAAACCTTATCCATTCATTGTACATAATGCACTTCTCGGGGCCACATCCTAATAGGCAGGCATACAGACAGGCATACAGACGCATAATACAATTGGTTTTGACATTTGACCTTTTTCCATTGGCTCAATTGTACCAGGCCAGTCAAGTGTCTTGTCATTGTTTGGCCAATACCTCTCTCCTGTTTCGTAGTCTATCGACTACCCCCCCCTCCTCCCAGCCATAGCGAGACTAATCACATCACTCTGATTGATTGTTAGTACAGATCACTATTATTGATCACCTATTGATTGTGTGCACAGAGAGGTTGTGTCTCAGTGATGGTCTATTGTTGATATCATGAGATGGCAGATATCTGATGGAAAGACTCAAAACACCATGATTGTGTAATGAAACCATGAAAAGTAATGCACCCTAACCGGAGATCTGGTGTTTGGATGTAAACACCAATGTCAGTGTTATGAGACAAAGAACATTTTAGAACAGAATAGAAGTACTCTGGAGCGCCCAAAGTGGTTATTCAATCTGAATATTGTTTTTTAGGAGAACGTTGGGGGGTGGGGGGTCAATGCATGTAAAAGGCAGCATAAAAAAAAAAAAATGGGGGGGGGCAAATGCTCTCAAAAATCAAAAGTAATAAATGCAAATGAGTTATAGCCTAAATGTTGATTAATGATAACACCCTGTGGAGAATATTTTTGTGGAGTTCCACCTTTTTCAATGCTTTATTTAGACAGAATAGAAACAGGAGGAGACAGAGAAGGAGTGAAAGTGGGGCAGGCGGAAAGCGGAAATGGAACCCCTGGGGCAGTAAGATGGTGCATTTCTTTGGAATTGATTAGAATTTTCACACCCTCAAACACACAGCCACACTGTAAAACATTATTCTGGGGTGAATTTAAATTGACAACAACAAACAAAAATACAAATACTTCATAGAAAATGAATGCAAGTCGTTTCAATGATTTTACCCAAAAATGTAAGAATTAAATCCAACTTAAATATGTTGCTCAAAACGTAAGTAACTTTTATGAGGGCAACTAACCAAAGAGAGAACATTTTGTGATTGAACTGATTTGGTTTGAATCAAACATCTTGTCACGTGGCTCTTTTTTTTTGTTGTTGAGGATTATGGGTAATTCAAATGTTTTAGACTTTCTGATTATTTCACAGAATGTTGTGTGCACGTTTGAAGGACGAAAAGTTCTATATGAGTATTAAGCAGCTTGATGTGCCAGGAGGCGTAATGGATCATGATGAATGGATATCAAAACCATAAATCAAAAATGACGTTCAATGGTGAGACTAACAATGGTGAGACTAACCAATGACTCAATGGTGAGACTAACCAATGACTCAATGGTGAGACTAACCATTCCCACATTTCTACCTTTTGACGGAAGAGGCAAAGATAGTTGTAAAACCTTCAGTTACTGTTGGTGGGTTGAGCACTGTGCTCAACAAGCCTACTAAAACGGGCAAACGATCAGATACTGAACATAAATACATTTTTAACATACTGCAGAAGAGCTGTTCTAACGCTGAAACACCATGATAGTGTTTAGAAGATTTAGAGAAGATTTAGAGAGGGGAAACAACACCAAAAGAGAAGGTATCTACTTCTGCACTGAACCAAACTCGAAACGCCAAAATAGTGTTTTCAACCTCTTCCGGTAGGGCTCCCAGGCCCTGGGAAGGTGTTACTCAACCCTTGATTAAGTGGTGTTACAACACATCATGTCATCTTTCGAAAACATCTCAGAAGGATGTGTTTCAGTACTCCAGCAAAGTTCAGCTTTCGCCTCCTTCGCGTTGGTGCCAGCTCAGTTGCCACTCGTTTAGGTGTTACAGAGCACTTCATTTTAAGTTGCTGGGTTGCTGACCGCCATTGATTTAAGTGTGTCTGTGTGTTTGAGTGCGCCTGGAGGGAGAAAGAGAGAGAGAGAGAGAGAGAGAGCGGGAGAGAATTACTATGGTAACCACAGTGTAATTATGAGGTACAGCTATGTATTATCCACGGAACCAAACTCGGGAGACAAAGCCGGCACTGGCAGTGTGTGTACACTGTAATCACTATGTGATCAGGGATGCAATACTGTAGGGTTGGTGTTTATCCCTGGGCTTGGTCTATGTCCTGATCACCAGATTTGTTTTTTTGGTGTAAGTGGGGACAATATATCAGCTGACCCTCTCTTCACCAGAAGTATAATTCCTATAGAACCTGTAGCAGGAAATTGTTGAGTACAGTAGATGCACACCCTGACCGGCCTCGGTTAATGCATCGTGGTGACAGTGGACCTGGGCATGGAGATGGAGCAACACCGGAATGGATATGTATCGTAGATAAGAAGCTCACACTCAGCTCAGGAAGTCTTTCTCATGCAACATCCTGTTCGTGGTGTCCCTGTAGATGTGCTGTTTCATTGGTGTTCTCTTGGTACATGAGACCCACACTGATAGCCGTCTGCTCACTGGAAACGTGTGTGCCCTGCCTACACACACGTCCACAGCAGAGGAACGGGACTAAACTTTACGGTCGCTTTTATGGTGAACATTATGCTCTCGACTGTGTTTGCTGGTGAAAGCATTGACAGTGTTTTGACCAACATGTTTTTCAGGATGTCAGGTTTATTAAGCTTTGTGTTTCTCTCTCTCTCTCTCTCTCTCTCTCTCTCTCTCTCTCTCTCTCTGTGTGTGTGTATGCCTATGAAACTGTGTGTGTGTGCATGCATGTTTGTGTGTCTGTGTGTGTATGCCTATGACACTGTGTGTGTGTGCATGCATGTTTGTGTGTCTGTGTGTGTATGCCTATGACACTGTGTGTGTGTCTGTGTGTGTATGCCTATGACACTGTGTGTGTGTCTGTGTGTGTATGCCTATGACACTGTGTGTGTGTCTGTGTGTGTATGCCTATGACACTGTGTGTGTGTCTGTGTGTGTATGCCTATGACACTGTGTGTGTGTGCATGCATGTTTGTGTGTCTGTGTGTGTATGCCTATGACACTGTGTGTGTGTGCATGCATGTTTGTGTGTCTGTGTGTGTATGCCTATGTGTTGTGTGTCTGTGTGTGTATGCCTATGACACTGTGTGTGTGTGCATGCATGTTTGTGTGTCTGTGTGTGTATGCCTATGACACTGTGTGTGTGTGCATGCATGTTTGTGTGTCTGTGTGTGTATGCCTATGACACTGTGTGTGTGTCTGTGTGTGTATGCCTATGACACTGTGTGTGTGTGCATGCATGTTTGTGTGTCTGTGTGTGTATGCCTATGACACTGTGTGTGTGTGCATGCATGTTTGTGTGTCTGTGTGTGTATGCCTATGACACTGTGTGTGTGTCTGTGTGTGTATGCCTATGACACTGTGTGTGTGTGCATGCATGTTTGTGTGTCTGTGTGTGTATGCCTATGACACTGTGTGTGTGTGCATGCATGTTTGTGTGTCTGTGTGTGTATGCCTATGACACTGTGTGTGTGTGTGTTTGTGTGTCTGTGTGTGTTAGGTTGTGTGTTTACCGCTGTGTTTTTAAACATCTCTCTCCCCAGGTTGCCACTGGCGCCTCGGGGGTTAACTCGGACAGAGCTCTGCCCAGCTCAGAGATGTACCAGCTGGACATAGTGCTGAAGAGAGGACACAACCTGGCCATACGGGACAGAGGAGGTACCGAGTCATATACAGTATATCTGTCCATCTATCTTTAGGGGGTTGGGAGGTACAGGGTTGGACTGGAATAATGTGTTTGTAAAAAAAAAACTAAATTGTGAAAAGTCTGTCTCACTTTTTTCTCTCTCTCTCTCTCTCTCTCTCTCTCTCTCTCTCTCTCTCTCTCTCTCTCTCTCTCTCTCTCTCTCTCTCTCTCTCTCTCCACCCTCTTAGGTACCAGTGATCCATATGTGAAGTTTAAGCTGTGCGGGAAGGAGGTGTTTCGCAGTAAGACCATCCACAAGAACCTTAACCCTGTCTGGGACGAGGGGACTAAACTACTGGTGGACAGTCTGCAGGAACCTCTCTATGTCAAGGTAACGAAGATGCACGCGCGCACACACACACACACTCTTAAACACACACTCTAATACAGATGGTGTGTGTTTTCCCTGCAGGTGTTTGACTATGACTTCGGCCTTCAGGATGACTTCATGGGTTCAGCTTACCTCTACCTGGAGTCCCTGGAGCAACAGCGGTACTGTAGGCCTATGGCATCTGTATATTACCTGTTTGTGAACTGTTTTGCATATACTGTGCAAACAGTATGCAGATCACCTGTCTGACAGAAGCTTACTCCAAAGCGACTTACAGTACAGCGAGTGCATGCATTTTCAGTCTGTGTATATGACGATCCCTGCACAAATTGAACTCACAACCTTAAGCCACACGAAACCACATGACCGCATTACGTCATCATCTATTGTGGCTCCCGGTTTTTGCAACCTGTTTTCCTCTGATGTCCTCTGTTCTGTTCCTCCAGTCGAACCGGACCCTACCTGAGACCTGGTGTCACACAGACATCCACACACTCAGACTGTCACGCCCTGACCTGAGAGAGCTTTTTATTCTCTATTTTGGTTAGGCCAGGGTGTGACTAGGGTGGGCATTCTATGTTCATTTTTCTATGTTTTGCATTTCTTTGTTTTGGCTGGGTATGGTTCTCAATCAGGGACAGCTGTCTATCGTTGTCTCTGATTGGGAACCATACTTAGGCAGCCTTTTCCCCCTGTGTTTTGTGTTTTATTTTCTGTTTAGTGTTTTCTGCACCTGACGGAACTGTTCATTGTCGTTTCTCGCTTTGTTATTTTTGTTCTAGTGTTCAGTTTTAATAAAAATCATGAACACTTACTACGCTGCGCTTTGGTCCGATCCTTCTTCATGCAACGATGAGCGTTACAGAACCACCCACCACAAACGGACCAAGTAGTGTTGTATGGAGGAGCAGAGGGTTCAGGATTCGTGGACTTGGGAGGTAATCCTGGACGGGAGAGGACCCTGGGGGCAGGCTGGGGAATATCGCCGTTCGAAAGAGGAACTGGGGGCAGCTAAAGCTGAGAGGCGGCGATATGAGGCAAGTCAGCGAAGCAGGCACGAGAGGCAAAAGCCCCCCAAAAGCACACAGGGAGATTGGCGGAGTCAGGCTAAAGACCTGAGGGAAGGAATGTGATACTGGGCAGGCACCGTGTTATGCGGTAAAGTGCACGGTGTCTCCAGTGCGTGCTCATAGCCCAGTGCGCTATATGCCAGCCTTCCGCAAGTGCCATGGCAGATTGTGGCAGCTCAGCGCGCTTGGTCTCCGGTGCGCCGTTTCCGCCCAGGGTATCCTGCGCCGGCTCTGCGCACTGTGTCTCCGGTGCGCTATGACTGCTCAGTGCATCCTATGCCTGCACTCTGCCCATGTCGGACTAAAGTGGGCATTCAGCCAAGTGGAGAGGTGCAAGTGTCAAGCACTAGATCTCCAGTGCTCCCCCACAGCCCGGTTCGACCTGTGCCTGCACTCTGGAGGTGCCGGACTAAAGTGGGCATTCAACGGAGTGGGCACTTGGGTGGGGGGGGGGTACTGTCACACTGGTTTGGTCAGGGTATGACCAAAAAATCATGAACACTTACCACGCTGCGCTTTGGTCCGATCCTTCTTCATGCAACGACGAGTGTTACACAGACACACACACACTCAGCCACACACAAATTGAATGTGATCTATTCCTGTGCAGGGCAATACCAGTTAATCTAACACTGCAGGACCCTCACTACCCTGATGTAGACCTGGGAACACTGGAGCTGACCGTCACCTTAAGGCCTAAAGACGGCTCCATAGAGGAGCCGCACAGAGATGCCACTGTAAGTGTTACACCACCACTTACCCACTGACAACAGTTATCACTATAGGAGAGGGTTTTGCTCCAGCCTGGCACTAACACGTTTCATTTTTGACGAGATGCACGGTAAGGGAACCAGATCACTGCAGTCCCGGAAAAACTACAGGGCGGTGCAGGTTTCTGTTCCAGCCCAGCACTGAACACGTTTAGCTCTGAGGAAATGTAAGGCAGCCAGTAGCTATAGTGTATTGAGGGTCTAGTGGTGCTGAGTCTGTGAACTGTTTGCGTCCAACAGACAAATGAGGTGGTAAAGGAGCATCGTATGTGAACAAAGTGAGTCTATCGGTAGTTAGCCTCCTGTAGCATATTCCATACCTGCCAACTCCAATTAGTCTCTTTTAGCCTGATGTAGCCTGGCTTAATATTCCTGCATGCCCTCTCTCCATCTCCCTGACACTCTTTCACACAGATGTAATATCCATCATGGGAATTTATTGGGTTCTTACCCCTTGATTAGTTTTAATTAAAGCCTTAATTACAGCAGCATCTTAGACCGTATTTTTTTTTGCGTCTGTATCTGGAGCAGTGTGGAACTGGAAGTGTGAATTTGGAACACTCTGTCCTGTTCTGTTATTTTGTGTTCCACATCGGAGGGGGACGAGGCATCTGCGGTGCCAGGATGTAAAATGAATCCTGTCAATGTATTATGCATGATCTGCTGGGTTAGTTAGACATGGACCCGACGGCTACACTGACAACAAAGAAGAAGAAAACAAGTTGCTTCAACGAACAAGGCAACCAGCTGCAATAGGATTGTGATTTTTCTCAACAAAATGTTTGCGTGTGAAATTCCCGTTGAGCAAAATCACAATCCCTTAGCAACTGGTTGCCTCACAATTGTATGTGGAAACAACTTCTCTTTCTTTTTTTTCTTTTTTTTTACAGTGTACACAGGTTGGCCTTTCACGTATGACCCTCTTCCACTCTGGGAGACATTGTGGGGCAGGGAAAGAGAAAAAGGGGGTGGAGATAGAGAGAGGGGGTGGGGCTACTGATCAGAACCAGTGTGAAGTGTCTCTTATCAATACTTTGATACTCTACACACCCCATGCAGTCTTCACATGTTGCTACCTTGAAATAAAATCTAAAAGGGGTATTAAATCCGTTTTTTCCCCCACCAATCTACACCATCTACTGAAAGAAAAATCATAGAAGATTTTCCAAATGAATAAAAAATTTGGCTGTGAATCATTTTGACTAAGATTCTACCAAACTTGCACAACTTTTAGGGCAACACATATCCATTGATTTTGACAAAATTGCTCCAGCTCAGTAAAATAGTTTGGGAATCATTGATGGACAGCAATATTCAAACCTTGTCTCTGATTTTCAAGCAGATTTAAGTCAGGACTGAGACACCACCTCTTGGAAAGCCATTCTGGTGGGTCTTTGGCTATACAATTTGTGTATTTGTCCCGCTGAAAAATAAAACTCTTTCCCAGGGTTAGGTTTTCAGAAGACTACGGCAGGTTTTCCACAAACTTTTTACCTAGGCTTTGGCTCCTTTCATATTTATTTTGATGCTGACAAACTCCCCATTCCCTGCCAGTGACAAGCATTCCCATAACATGATGCTGCCACAACAATACTTGGAAATACAGAGGATCAACAACAACATCAACATCACTCCTCATTACTTGCCTGTTTGCCATAAGGCCATTATGTAATACTGCAATACAAAATGGCAAATATATCTTATTTGACCAGTTTCTCACAGCAGAAAAATAATCCTGCAGCAACAGGAACTGTGAATAATTATGTGGATTACATAATTGAGTTGATACATTTTTAGTTATGGTAAAATCAAGTCTGACATTTTAAAGTGGAAATTACCAACTTTAGAAGCCCTTCGAATACACTGCAATTTGCAATCAGGACATCTTTGTTTATCACAGGTTTTTAGACATTTGGAAGACATTTTTTCAAAAAATTTCACTTTGAAAATGTGGAATAGGTTGCATAAATTTGTTGGTTAAAAAAATCTAATTTAATTCCATTTTAGATGTAACATTAAGGCAGCAAAATGTGAAAACAGTGCAAGAGGTCTGTAGACTTAATGGTTTGGCCCTGTAGTTGATGGTTTGGCCCTGTAATTGATTGTTAGGCCCTGTAGTTGATGGTTTGGCCCTGTAGTTGATGGTTTGGCCCTGTAGTTGATTGTTAGGCCCTTTAGTTGATGGCTTGGCCCTGTAGTTGATGGTTTGGCCCTGTAGTTGATGGCTTGTCCCTGTAGTTGATGGCTTGGCCCTGTAGTTGATGGTTTGGCCCTGTAGTTGATGGCTTGGCCCTGTAGTTGATGGCTTGGCCCTGTAGTTGATGGTTTGGCCCTGTAGTTGATGGCTTGTCCCTGTAGTTGATGGGTTGGCCCTGTAGTTGATGGGATGCCCCTGTAGTTGATGGTTTGCGTATAAAGTATATCCACTTATTCCAACTACTCTACATACAGTGCCCTCAAAGTTGTTAGACCCCTTGACTTTTTCCACATTTTGTTACATTACATTACAGCCTTAACTCTTTGGCATTCAGGCCAAATAGTTCAATCTTGGTTTCATCAGACCAGATAATCTTGTTTCTCATGGTCTGATTCCTATAGGTGCCTTTTGGTAAACTCTAAGCTGGTTGATATGTGCCTTTTACTTAGGAGTGGCTTCTGTCTGGCCACTCTACCATAAAGGCCTGATTGGTGGAGTGCTGCGGAGATGGGAGTCTATGATGAATGGAGTGCTCTTTGAAATAATGTGTCTTATTTCTAGACCATGCTGCTCAAACGGACCTGGAGGCGATCCAGTAAGGTAAAACTATGACGAATAGCATCAGCTCCTATCCCTAGCCATACCCAGTGTGTGTGTGTGTGTGTGTGTGTGTGTGTGTGTGTGTGTGTGTGTGTGTGTGTGTGTGTGTGTGTGTGTGTGTGTAGCAGCCGCATCCATCCCAGTGCTGTGTTGTGTTGGTGTTGCTGTGTTCTATCCCCTCATCCCCCTCCACTGAACGGCATCATGAGGGGCCGCAGTGACTGGCAGGTCTGCGTACTCACATCCATACCCACATAATACTGTCAGATCTGGCCCTTAGCCTTATGGAATTTGTTGGCCCTCTACTCATTCAGCAATGTGGTGGAGTGAAAAATGTGCAGTTTTACAGCTAAGTCCCTGTAATTCTACACATTTTTGCCATAGGTTGAAGAGAAAAGTTTGCAGTTTTGAATATGATATCTGAGTGAGAGTGACTAACAAAATCAATGGGGGCCCCCTGGTCGGTAATCCGACCATGATTACTACAAGTGTGATAGCTGGCTAGACTAATTTATAAATCAAAAGATGGTAGCTGATATGAGCTAATTGAATGACTGTCAGTGACTGACATAGTAAGATAAAAAGAAAACTGCAGACGCTCGACCAAATTTCGAAATTGCACCTTGTGTATTTTACGATTATAACTCTTGACGGTAATTTGAGACGCCGTCTGAGCTCCAAAAAAAGACAAATATTTGCCCATCCCTGGTCTACAGTAGCTGGTCAAACAGGTCTGAACAGCATGGTCTAATTGGTTATGCAGTTAACCCACTGTTCCTAGACCAGTTAACCCACTGTTCCTAGACCAGTTAACCCACTGTTCCTAGACCAGTTAACCCACTGTTCCTAGACCAGTTAACCCACTGTTCCTAGACCAGTAAACCCACTGTTCCTAGACCAGTTAACCCACTGTTCCTAGACCAGTTAACCCACTGTTCCTAGACCAGTTAACCCACTGTTCCTAGACCAGTTAACTCACTGTTCCTAGACCAGTTAACCCTCTGTTCCTAGACCAGTTAACCCACTGTTCCTAGACCAGTTAACCCACTGTTCCTAGACCAGTTAACCCACTGTTCCTAGACCAGTTAACCCATTGTTCCTAGACCAGTTAACCCACTGTTCCTAGACCAGTTAACCCACTGTTCCTAGACCAGTTAACCCACTGTTCCTAGACCAGTTAACCCATTGTTCCTAGGCCATCAATTGAAAATAAGAATTTGTTCTCAACTAACTTGCCTTGTTAAATAAAGGTCCAATTAAAATCAATAAAAAATACCAGCATAAGATGGACACTAGCACACCAGCTAGTGTCCAAAAAGTGTCCAAAACACAACAAAGGCTGGCCACCAGCAAAACCAGCTCTAGTCACCAGCATTTGCTGGTCTATGCAGTTTATTTTTTTTCTCCAGCAGGGTCAATCTCACTGCCACACAAGAAAGAAAACTGTCCCATTTTAAACACAGAGATAAGCTCTGGATCTTCAAGATAATTAAAACCCTAATTCTAAACACCATAGTTCAGCAAGGAAACACCATGTCGAAATATGTTTCGCCATATATTAAAGAACGAATAATGCAAGTCTTGGCGATATGGGTTCTGCTCCTTCCGGGCAGCTCACTGCCCAAGCAAAGCAGCGATATATACAATGAACTGCAAGCAGTGAGCTCCACCAATCCCCCAGCAGGGAGGCAGAACAGGTGGAGGCTTGGGGTTGAGAGCAAAATAAGAACAGGCATACTAGAGAATCAGAGGCGCTCACCTTAAATGGACCGCCAAAGAAGTGAGGCGTGATTGTTACTCGCGTCTAATTGGTGCAATCCAAAGCTGATGCGTCAGCGGAGGCGGGCACTCGGGTTCCCCTTTCAGCACTGACTTTGCTTTATCAATGGTGTCACGTTGTGAGTTATAGTACAATCGATAATGTGTCTCTGAGTAGACAGTCTGTCGAACAGCTGGTGCAGGTGATACACTGTGGCGCTGTTTGTTGTGGTTGTCATCCTCTCCCATATTTTAGCACCGGGGTCGACATGATGTTGGTGCTCCTGCTTTTAGCACCAGAAGTGATTCAAAATGTAAAATCTATGTAACGGACTTTCTTTCTTCCTTTCCCTCTCTCCATCTCTCTTTCTCTGTCCCTCTGGGTTTTGTCTCTGCAGCAGCAGTCCGTGCGTCTGGCAGAGCTGCACCGTAAGCACCAGCTGTGGAGAGGCATCGTCAGCATCTCTCTGATCGAAGGTCGTGACCTTTGCCCCATGGACCCCAACGGTCTCAGTGACCCCTATGCGAAGTTCAGACTGGGAAACCAGAAGTACAGGAGCAAGGTACAGACGCGGCATACACACATGCACGCGCACGCACAGGTCATCAGCGTCTCTCTTTCTCCCCGTAGACCATGCCTAAGACGCTGTGTCCCCAGTGGAGAGAGCAGTTTGATCTGCACCTGTATGAAGAGACAGGAGGAGTGCTGGAAATTGCAGTCTGGGACAAAGATACAGGACGCAGGGATGACTTCATAGGACGGTGAGTCTGTTTGTGTGTGTGTGTGTCGGTGTATGTGTTTTCTAGCTACATGTCGTCCCCACTGAGTGTGTGTGCGTGTATTTAACTGTGTGTGTGTGTGTGTATTTAACTGTGTGTGTGTGTGTATTTAACTTTCTGTGTGTGTGTGACTGTGTGTGTGTATGTGTGTATTTAACTCTGTGTGTGTGTGTATTTAACTCTGTGTGTGTGTGTGTGTGTGTGTATGTGTGTGTGTGTGTATTTAACTCTGTGTGTGTGTGTGTGTGTGTGTGTGAATGTGTGTGTGTGTATTTAACTCTGTGTGTGTGTGTGTGTGTGTGTGTGTGTGTGTGTGTGTGTGTGTGTGTGTGTGTGTGTGTGTGTGTGCGCATTTCACTCTGTGTGTGTGTGTGTGTGTATAACTGTGTGTGTGTGTGTACAACTGTGTGTGTGTGAGTATATAACTCTGTGTGTGTGTATATATAACTGTGTGTGTGTATATATAACTATGTGTGTTTGTGTGTATTTAACTCTGTGTGTGTGTGTGTATTTAACTGTGTGTGTGTGTGTGTATATAACTATGTGTGTGTATATAACTGTGTGTGTGTGTGTGTGTGTATATACAACTGTGTGTGTGGGTATATAACTCTGTGTGTGTGTATTTAACTGTGTGTGTGTGTGTGTGTGTGTGTATATAACTATGTGTGTTTGTGTGTATTTAACTATGTGTGTGTGTGTGTGTGTGTGTGTGTGTGTGTATTTAACTCTGTGTGTGTGTGTGTGTGTGTGTTTGTGTGTGTGTGTATACAACTGTGTGTGTATATAACTCTGTGTGTGTGTATTTAACTCTGTGTGTGTGTGTGTGTGTGTGTGTGTGTGTGTGTGTGTGTGTGTGTGTATATATAACTATGTGTGTTTGTGTGTATTTAACTCTGTGTGTGTGTGTGTGTGTGTGTGTGTGTGTGTGTGTGTGTGTGTGTGTGTGTGTGTGTGTGTGTGTGTGTGTGTGTGTGTGTGTGTGTGTGTGTGTGTTTTCTAGCTGCATGTCGTCCCCACTGAGTATGTGTGTGTATGTAACTCTGTGTGTGTGACTCTTTCAGCTGTACATTAGACTTGTCCACCCTTGCTAAGGAACATACCCATCGGTTAGAGCTGGCGTTGGAGGAGTCCCGGGGCTCTGTGGTGCTGCTGCTCACTCTGACAGCCTCCTCACACGTCTCCATCGCCGACCTGTCACTCACCCCGCTCGACGACCCCATCGAACGCAGGGAGATCATGGGCCGATATGTGAGTAACATTGTAGTAAAAGGGACTTAGCCTATTCACCATTATGTTTGCCAACCTGAAAACTCAGGGAAGACATCCGTTGAAAAAAGAGGATTTGGTTAAGTTTACAGGTTGCTAAGGGATATGGTGGTGTAGTGGTTGTACGTCTCTTTCTCTGACCACTGGATCCGTGTAGTACCTCTTTTTGACCAGAGGGTAGAGCAGTAGGACAGATCTCACACACAATGCTCATACACTCACACCACTCTCTCTCCAAAACGCTGGTAGGAATTAATATTCTGTCTTTCGCTTTCTCTCCCTCTCTCCCAGGGCATGTTCCGGCCCCTGTCTAACCTGAAAGATGTGGGGATAGTTCAGGTCAAGGTGATGAGAGCTGAGGGCCTCATGGCTGCCGATGTCACAGGTAAGGTGTGTGTGTATATGTGTGTGTGTGTGTGCGCGTGGAAGTGCGTGTGTGGAAGTGGATGTGTGTGTGTGCATGTGGTTTTAGTATAACTGCCTGCGTCTCTGTGTAGGTAAGAGTGATCCTTTCTGTGTTTTGGAGCTGAATAACGACCGGTTACAAACACACACCATCTACAAGAACCTCAACCCGGAATGGAACAAAGTCTTTACCTTGTAAGTGTCGACTTCTTTCTATCCCTCTATCTCTCCCTTTTTCCTTCCATCTATTTACAGTATATCCATCTATCTCTCTCTTTTTCCTTCCATCTATTTACAGTATATCCATCTATCTCTCTCTTTTTCCTTCCATCTATTTACAGTATATCCATCTATCTCTCTCTTTTTCCTTCCATCTATTTACAGTATATCCATCTATCTCTCTCTTTTCCTTCCATCTATTTACAGTATATCCATCTCTCTCCCTTTTTCCTTCTATCTATTTACAGTATATCCATCTCTCTCCCTTTTCCCTTCCATCTATTTACAGTATATCCATCTATCTCTCCCTTTTTCCTTCCATCTGTTTACAGTATATCCATCTATCTCTCCCTTTTTCCTTCCATCTATTTACAGTATATCATCTCTCTCTCCCTTTTTCCTTCCATCTATTTACAGTATATCCATCTATCTCTCCCTTTTCCTTCCATCTATTTACAGTATATCCATCTCTCTCTCCCTTTTTCCTTCCATCTATTTACAGTATATCCATCTCTCTCCCTTTTTCCTTCTATCTATTTACAGTATATCCATCTATCTCTCCCTTTTCCTTCCATCTATTTACAGTATATCCATCTCTCTCCCTTTTTCCTTCCATCTATTTACAGTATATCCATCTCTCTCTCCCTTTTTCCTTCCATCTGTTTACAGTATATCCATCTATCTCTCCCTTTTCCTTCCATCTATTTACAGTATATCCATCTCTCTCTCCCTTTTTCCTTCCATCTATTTACAGTATATCCATCTATCTCTCCCTTTTCCTTCCATCTATTTACAGTATATCCATCTCTCTCCCTTTTCCTTCCATCTATTTACAGTATATCCATCTCTCTCTCCCTTTTTCCTTCCATCTATTTACAGTATATCCATCTATCTCTCCCTTTTCCTTCCATCTATTAACAGTATATCCATCTCTCTCCCTTTTTCCTTCCATCTATTTACAGTATATCCATCTCTCCCTTTTCCTTCCATCTATTTACAGTATATCCATCTCTCTCCCTTTTCCTTCCATCTATTTACAGTATATCCATCTCTCTCTCCCTTTTCCTTCCATCTATTTACAGTATATCCATCTCTCTCTCCCTTTTTCCTTCCATCTATTTACAGTATATCCATCTCTCTCTCCCTTTTTCCTTCCATCTATTTACAGTATATCCATCTATCTCTCCCTTTTCCTTCCATCTATTTACAGTATATCCATCTCTCTCCCTTTTCCTTCCATCTATTTACAGTATATCCATCTCTCTCTCCCTTTTTCCTTCCATCTATTTACAGTATATCCATCTCTCTCTCCCTTTTCCTTCCATCTATTTACAGTATATCCATCTCTCTCTCCCTTTTTCCTTCCATCTATTTACAGTATATCCATCTATCTCTCCCTTTTCCTTCCATCTATTTACAGTATATCCATCTCTCTCCCTTTTCCTTCCATCTATTTACAGTATATCCATCTATCTCTCCCTTTTCCTTCCATCTATTTACAGTATATCCATCTCTCTCCCTTTTTCCTTCTATCTATTTACAGTATATCCATCTATCTCTCCCTTTTCCTTCCATCTATTTACAGTATATCCATCTCTCTCTCCCTTTTTCCTTCCATCTGTTTACAGTATATCCATCTATCTCTCCCTTTTCCTTCCATCTATTTACAGTATATCCATCTCTCTCCCTTTTCCTTCCATCTAGTTACAGTATATCCATCTCTCTCTCCCTTTTTCCTTCCATCTATTTACAGTATATCCATCTCTCTCCCTTTTCCTTCCATCTATTTACAGTATATCCATCTCTCTCTCCCTTTTTCCTTCTATCTCTTCCTCTTTCTTTCCATCTTTAAATACCTGCCTCTCCTCTCTTTCATCGATATATCCACCCTCTTTTTATCCCTTTCTCTATTCCTTTCAACTTTGCCCGTCAGTCTCCAACCAAATACAGACCTTTATCAGTAACAGCCTCCTTTCTGTTTCCCTCCCTCCCTGCCTTCCTATCCCTCTCCTTCCCACTACTCTGCTCCCTCCTTCCCCCGTCCTCCTCTCCCTCTAATCCCCTCCTATTACTCCCCCCACCCCACTCCTCACCTCCTCCCTCTCAGTAATGTGAAGGACATCCACTCTGTGTTGGAGGTGACAGTGTTTGATGAAGACCGAGACAGGAGCGCTGACTTCTTGGGCAAAGTGGCCATCCCACTGTTACATGTGAGTGAGTGAGTGAGTGAGTGAGTGAGTGAGTGAGTGAGTGAGTGAGTGAGTGAGTGAGTGAGTGAGTGAGTGAGTGAGTGAGTGAGTGTGCACGTGTGCCGTGCAACTCCAGCACGCATCCTTCTTAGGAATGCAAAGAAAGACACATAGCCTGTTCTTACCCTCTTTCACACTCTCTCCCTTCCTCTCTCGCACAGATCCAGAATGGAGAACAGAAGGGTTATGTATTGAAGAATAAGGAGATGACCGGACCAACTAAAGGACTCATCTACCTAGAGTCTGACGTCATCTATAGCACTGTGAGTTTACTCTATTCACCTTCTCTTTCCTGAACCATCCTTTGCTTCCTCTCACCTGACATGTTCCTTCCACTCCTTTTGGGGGTTGTGATTCCTGTCATCCTCAGGTGAAGGCAGGCTTGAGGACGATAGTTCCACCAGAGCAGAAGTACATTGAGGAAGAACCCAAAGTGTCTAAACATGTAAGTGTGCGAGTGTGTGTTTTACGGCCGGTGATGATGATGATGATGATGATGACGAAGACCCTGTGTTTTTCGTTCTAGTTGCTCCAGCAGAACTTTAACCGAGTGAAGAGGTGCATCTTGTTCGTGATAAACATTGGAACCTTCATTAACAGCTGCTTTGAGTGGGAGTCACCTCAGAGGAGCATCAGTGCCTTCCTGGTAGGAAACACACACACACACTTTGATAATAAGGTCTACGGGCCTCGTCCAATTAAAGTAATAATCTCTCCCTTTCTCTCTCAGTTCTTTGTCGTAGTAGTGTGGAACTTTGAGCTCTATATGGTGCCTGGAGCTCTGCTGCTGCTGTTGACGTGGAATTACTTCATCACTGCAGGCAGGGAGTCGGGAGACACGGTGAGTGCTGTGGTTCTGTGTAGTGTGTTTCTATAATGTTATCGTTTCTCTCAACAGTGCCTTCAGAAAGTACTCAGACCCCTTGACTTTTTCCACATTTTGTTACGCTACAGCCTTTTTCTTAAATGGATTATATATATATATTTTTTTTTAAATCCTCGTCAATCTACACACAATATTCCACAATGACAAAGCGAAAACAGTTTTTTTTAGAAATGTTAGCAAATGTATTAAAAATAAAAAACAGAAATACCTTATTTACATAAGTTTTCAGACCCTTTGCTGTGAGACTCGAAATTGAGCTCAGGTGCATCCTGTTTCCATTGATCATCTTTGAGATGTTTCTACAACTTGATTGGAGTCCACCTGTGGTAAATTCAATTGTTTGGACATTATTTGGAAAGGCACACACCTGTCTATATAAGGTCCTACAGCTGACAGTGTATGTCAGAGCAAAAACCAAGCCATGTGGTCGAAGTAATTTCTGCAGCATTGAAGGTCCCCAAGAACACAGTGGCCTCCATCATTCTTAAATGGAGGAAGTTTAGAACCAGGGAGGTGACCAAGAACCCGATGGTCACTCTAACAGAGCTCCAGAGTTCCTCTGTGGAGATGGGAGAAACTTCTAGAAGGACAACCATCTCTGCCGCAATCCACGAATTAGGCCTTTATGGTAGAGTGGCCAGATGGAAGCCACTCCTCAGTAAAAGGCAAATGACAGCCCGCTTGGAGTTTGCCAAAAGGCACTTAAAGACTCACGGACCATGAGAAACAAAATTGTCTGATGAAACCAAGATTGAACCCTTTTGCCTGAATTCCAAGCGTCACGTCTGGAGGAAACCTGGCACCATCCCTACTGTGAAGCATGGTGGGGGCAGAATCAGGCTGTGGTGATGTTTTTCAGTGGCAGGGACTGGGAGACTAGTCAGGATCGAGAAAAAGATGAACAGAGCAAAGTACAGAGAGATCCTTGATGAAAACCTGCTCCTGAGCACCCAGGACCTCAGACTGGGGCGAAGGTTCACCTTCCAACAGGACAACAAACCTAAGCACACAGCCAAGACAACGTAGGTGTGGCTTTGGGACAAGTCTGTAATTGTCATTGAGTGTCGCAGCCAGAGCCCGGACTTAAACCCGAACTAACATCTCTGGAGAGACTTGAAAAAAAGCTGGGCAACAATGCTCCCAATCCAACGTGACAGACCTTGAAAGAATCTGCAAAGAAGAATTTGAGAAACTCCCCAAATACAGGTGTGCCAAGCTTGTAGCGTCATACCCAAGAAGACTCGATGACGTAATCGCTGACAAAGGTGCTTCAACAAAGTACTTAGTAAAGGGTCTGAATACTGTGATATGTTATTTATTTTTTATAAATTGAAAAAACATCTAATAATCTGTTTTTGCTTTGTCATTATGGGGTATTGTGTGTAGATTGATGAGAAAAAAAAATATTTAATCAAATTTAGAATAAGGCTGTAACGTAAGAAAATGTGGAAAAAGTCAAGGGGTCTGAATACTTTTCGAAGGCAATGTATGTATAATGTCTCTCTCCTCCCTGTCCTGGCAATGTGGCCTACAACAGGCAGGGGAAGCCAAGTTCGAGTGGGAGGAAGAGGAAGAGGAGAAAGATGACAAGGTAACATTTGACCTTCTCTTTAACCTTGTGTGCAACTGATGGAAAAACATTATTGTAAAAAATTAATTACATGATTTTGTATTTTGTTGTTAGGAGCAACCTTTTCTTTCCCTGTAACATTTGCATGCGTGTGCGTATCCTGGCAGGATTCGGAGCGTAAGGGCTTCATGGATAAGCTGTATGCCCTCCAGGACGTGTGTGTCAGTGTACAGAGTGCCTTGGATGACGTGGCCTCCTATGGAGAGAGGATAAAGAAGTGAGTGAGTCTGTGTGTGTGTGTGTGTTTGTGTATCGCCTTTCGACAGCTACAGTTTGTGTGTTTGTGTCTTCCCTAACATCTCTGTCTCTCTCTCTACAGTACATTTAACTGGACAGTGCCTTTCCTGAGTTGGCTGGCCATATCTATTCTGTGTGTGGCTACAGTCCTCCTCTACCTCATCCCTCTGCGATACCTCGTGCTCGCCTGGGGTGAGTCTGTGTGTATGTGTGTGTCTCTTGCTCCTTGTGTGTCTCCTGTCTACAGACCCCAAACTGAAGATGCAGGCTAGCCTCAAGGAGGGGTGTAGCTAGCCAGCTCCTGGGGTTCTGACCATTACATCCCTATCATCGTCTCTAACCTGTTCTGACCGGTTTCTTCCCCTCCACTCTTCTCAGGTGTGAATAAGTTTACTAAGAAGCTCAGGAATCCATACCTGATCGAAAACAATGAGGTGCTAGACTTCCTCTCTAGAGTCCCCTCAGACGTACAAGTGGTAGGTGCTGTGTGTGTGTGTGTGTGTGTGTGTGTGTGTGTGTGTGTGTGTGTGTGTGTGTGTGTGTGTGTGTGTGGACATGTTTAACTATACTTGTGGGGACCAGAAGTCCCCAAAAGCATAGTAAACAAGCAACAATTTGACTAACTAGGGACATTTTGTTTGTCCCCACAAGGTCATATACTATTTCTAGGGGGGTTAGGGTTAAGGTTATAATTAGTGTTAGGGCAAGAATTAGGGTTAGTTTTAAGGTTAGGGTTAGGAGCTAGGGTTAGAGTTAAGGTTATGTTTTAGGGTTAGGGAAAATACAATTTTGAATTGTGTATCCCCACAAGGTTAGTTGTACGTGTGTGTGTGTGTGTGTGTGTGTGTGCGCGTGCGTGTTTAACTCCGACTGTGTATTGGACAGATGCAGTATCGGGAGCTGAAGTTCGATCCAGGACAGAGCCCCAGCAAACGAAAGAAGACCAACCCTGGCTAGACACACACTGGACTCTGTCTCTGGGGGATTTTCAACTCCCCCATACTTTGTAAATAGAGTACGCAACTGTAAACATTGTAAAACAAATAGTATAGAATTTTTTTATATGATGAATATTTCATCATTACGATTAAGACTAGTGCTAGTTTTATTTTGTATGTTTTAGTTATTGTGGAAGTCACAGCACAAAGAGATGTTTTTTTTTACTCATTTTCTTTGTTTGGTCACAATATCATTTTATACAACGGGTCCAAACACTTGTGAATTTTTAAAATGGAAAGACTCCCTTCTGGAGACGTGTGCTTTCCTCCGACTAGATACCTGGACACCTGTACAAGATCAGCACAGGGACACACTAGCCTCCAGGACTATGTTGCCAGTTATAATAACAAGGTTTTTAATAAAGATTTCTACAGAGATATATACAAATATATGTATGTGTATAACGAAGAGTATGCATTTATATCAAAGAGCATATACGTATGTACTGTGTATGTTTGTCAAATCAAATCAAAAAAAATATTGATCACATACACATATTTAGCAGATATTTTTGCGAGTATCGAAATGCTTGTATAATAGAAAGAAATACTTCAAAGTTGCTATTGGCGCCATCTTGGCCCTAGTCTGAATTTCTGCAGGTTTGTTTTTAACGTACAGAGAACAGTGAGTCTTCTTGTAAAACTCTTCTGTTTCTTTGGTCCAGACACATTTTTTATATGAGCATCTGCCATTGAATACCCCGAAGAACATGGCTGACGTTTTACATTCTCCCAACCAATTGTGCTATTTTGTTATTTTTTTGTAACTTATTGTGTACATGTTACTGCTACCGTCTCTAATGACCGAAAATAACTTCTGGACATCAGAAAAGCGATTGCTCACCTCAGTCTGGAAGAAACTTTTTCCTTTAACAGGTCCGACGAGAAGGATATCCTGCTTTCACTGGAACAGGCCCAGATCCACGCCTTTTGCTTGAAAAAAAGACGCCAGAAAAGGGGCCGCAGATCGGGGATCCTTCTGAGAATCCTTCTGTGAACGAGTAAACTCCCACTGCCTTCCATTCTTCTCGCTAACGTGCAATCAATGGACAATAAAATTGCCGACCTACGATAAAGATTATCCTACCAACGGGACATTAAAAACTGTAACATCTTATGTTTCACAGAGATGTGGCTGAACGAAGATACAGACAATATAGAGCTAGCAGGATTTTCCATGCACCGGCAGAACATAGACGCTACCTCTGGTAAAACGAGGGGTGGGGGTGTGTGTCTTTTTGTCAATAACAGCTGGTGCGCGATGTCTAATATTAAAGAAGTCTTGAGGTATTGCTCGCCTGAGGTAGAGTACCTTATAATAAGCTGTAGACCACACTATCTACCAAGAGAGTTCTCATCTGTATTATTCGTTGCCGTCTATTTACCACCACAAAATGAACCTGGCACTAAGACCGCTCTCAACCAACTCTTTAAGGCCATAAGCAAAGAAGAAAATGCTCGCCCAGAAGCGGCGCTCCTAGTTGCCGGGGACTTTAATGCAGGCAAACTTAAATCAGTTTTACCCTATTTTTATCAGCATGTCACATGTGCAATCCTAGACCGCCTTTACTCCACACACAGAGATGCATACAAAGCTCTGCCCCGCCCTCCATTTGGCAAATCTGACCATAATTAAATCCTCCTGATTCATGCTTACAAACAAAAACTAAACCAGGAAGTACCAGTGACTCGCTCAATAGGGAAGTGGTCAGATGACGCAGATGCTACACTACAGGACTGTTTTGCTACCACAGACTGGAATATGTTCCAGGATTCATCCAATGCCATTGAGGAATACACCACCTCAGTCATCGGCTTCATCAATATGTGCATCGATGACGTCGTCCCCACAGTGACTGTACGTACATATCCCAACCAGTAGCCATGGATTACAGGCAACATCCGCATCGGGGCGGCAGCATAGCCTAGTGGTTAGAGCGTTGGACTAGTAACCGAAAGGTTGCAAGATCCAATCCCCAAGCTGACAAGATACAAATCTGTCTTTCTGCCCCAGAACAAGGCAGTTAACCCACTGTTCCTAGGCCGTTATTGAATATGAGAACTTTGTCTTAACTGACCTGCCTAGCTAAATAAAGGTTAAAAAAATAATTTAAATTTAAAAAATTGAGCTAAAGGCTAGAGCTGCCGCTTTCAAGGAGCGGGAGACTAATCCGGATACTTATAAGAAATCCTGCTATGCCCTCAAGACGAACCATCAAACAAGGAAAGCATCAATACAGGATTAAGATTGAATCCTACTACTACTCAGACGCTCGTCAGATGTGGCAGGGCTTGAAAACTATTACGGACGACAAAGGGAAACCCAGACGCGAGCTGCCCGGTGACGCGAGCCTACCAGATGAGCTAAATACCTTTTATGCCTCGAGAAAAGCAACACTGAAGCATGCACGAAGAGCACCAGCTGTTCAGTAGCCGATGTGAACAAAACCTTTAAACAGGTCAACATTCACAAATCCGCTGGGCCAGACGGATTACCAGGACGTGTACTCAAAGCATGCGCGGACCAACTGTCAAGTGTCTTCACTGACATTTTCAACCTCTCCTTGACCGAGTCTGTAATACCTACATGTTTCAAGCAGACCACCATAGTCCCTGTGCCCAAGGAAGCAAAGGTAACCTGCCTAAATGATTATCGCCCCGTGGCACGTCGGTAGCCATGAAGTGCTTTGAAAGGCTGGTCATAGCTCACATCAACAGCATCCTCCCGGACACCATAGACCCATAGTGCCCACGAAGCTCATCACTAAGCTAAGGACTCTAGGACTAAACACCTCTCTCTGCAACTGGATCCTGGACTTCCTGACAGGCCGCCCCCAGGTGGTAAGAGTAGGCAACAACACGTCTGCCACACTGATCTTTAACACTGGGGCCCCTCAGGGGTGTGTACTTAGTCCCCTCCTGTTTTCCCTGTTCTCCCACGACTGCATGGCCAAACACGACTCCAACACCATCATTAAGTTTGCTGACGGCACAACAGTGGTAGGTCTGATCACCGACAACGATGAGACAGCATATAGGGAGGAGGTCAGAGAACTGTCAGTGTGGTGCCAGGACAACAACGTCTCCCTCAATGTGAGCAAGACCAAGGAGCTGATCGTGGACTACAGGAAAAGGCGGGCCGAACAGGCCCACATTAACATCCACGGGGCTGTAGTGGAGCGGTTCGAGAGTTTCAAGTTCCTTGGTGTCCACATCACCAGCGAACTATCATGGTCCAACCATACCAAGACAGTTGTGAAAAGGGCACGACAAAACCTTTCCCACCCAGACTCCAGCCACCCAAGTTATAGACTCGTTTTCTCTGCTACTGCACGGCAAGCAGTACTTGAGCTTCAGCTTCTATCCCCAAGCCATAAGACTGCTGAACAATTCATAAAATCGCCACTGGAAAATTTACATTGACCACCCCCCTCCCTTTTGTACACACGCTGTTTGTTTGTTACCCATGCATAGCCACTTCGCCCCCACCTACATGTACAGATTACCTCAACTAGCCCCTGCACACTGACTCAGTACTGGTGCCCCCTGTATATACTCGTTTTTGTTATTGTGTTACTTTTATTATTACTTTTTACTTTAGTCTACTTGGTAAATATTTTTTCTTGAACTGCACTGTTGGTTAAGGGCTTGTAAGTAAGCATTTCACGGTAAAGTCTACACTTGTATTCGGCGCATGTGACAAATAAAATTTGATTTGATTTGACTGAACTTGGACTGCTAGCAGAATCATCTAGGGAGTCAATGCATTCTAACTTCGAATGCTAAAGGTTATTTTACAATGTCAGTGTCTCGCATGAATCTGAACCTGTGAGAAAGGGCATTTATGTATGTGATATGTGGAGTGCATAGTCATTGTGTGTGTTGCATGAGTGTGTGTCGCATCCCGAAGTCAGTACAAAGGCTTGTTGACAGTGTATTTGCATTTATCCCAAGAATAGTCTTTTTCTTTAACATCAGCTCCATCAAAGGTTTCGTCCTGGTTCTCATGTGATTTTACCTGATCAGGAGTTTAACCTGTGATGTGTGTGTTTATAAACATTCATTGGCAGATCATGGGTTGAATGTGAACTGACAGTGTGCTCTTATCGGAGAACACGTCCGTGAAAGGTTTACCATAGAGTGAGGTCACTGCACACGTTGGTGGTGTCCACAAAAAGTACCTGATGAAATGAAGAGGACAGAGACTCACACCTGGAACAGTATATGCTTTGTTTTAATAAAGATTCATTAGAGGAATAGCAGGTTTACAACATGAGCTCGGTCGGCTGAAGCCAAAATCATGAGATCATCCTCTGATAATGTTGGTGAATGTGAAATACATTTGTAATGTTTAATTTTCTGTCTCTGTCTGTATAGACCATGTTCATAAATCATTGTTGTGCCGCTGTGACTGTTAATGCCTGATGCTGAAGGAATTCTGTATGGTCTGCCTGAAACAGTATATAAAGACCATGAAACTGGAGCAAAAATCATTTGTATAGAGAGTCTTACTGTGGGTGTGCTCAGAGGCGGAAGGTTCGTGGGAAGATTTCCTGCTAATGGGGTGGCGCTACGTGCACAGAGCCATAATCTAAATATATGGCTCTGGGTGTGCTGTTCTCTCTGCTTCATAAACCACGTTTACATCTACAGTTTTTATGCGAGTAAAGTCATATCGTATTTTTAAAAAATCACAACAGCTGTGATGGAAACAGGTTGTTTCGGTACAATTTTATAAATGCAGAGAGATCATGTGTTCTTTCGACATGGTGGGATCTTTTTGTGTCGGTAAAGTTAATTATTGAAGAAATGGCGATGGAAACGCCTTTATGCGCAAATATTGCAAGATGGCAACCAATATTGCAAGATGGCAACTGGTCGCCTCGCTTCGAGTCCTTAGGAAACTGCAGCATTTAGTTTTTTATGTATTATTTCTTAGATTGTTAGCCCAGAAAATGTTAAGTGTTATTACATACAGCCAGAAGGAACTATTGGATATAAGAGCGACGTCAACTTACCAACATTACGACCATACAACTTTCCCGAAGCGGATCCTTTGTTCTGACCACCACCCAGGACATTGGATCTAATCCCAGAGGCCGACCCAAAAAACGTTGCCGCAGAAGAGGTAGACGGAGCGGCCTCCTGGTCAGGCTTCGAAGGTGTGCACACCACCCACCGCTTACGAGTATATTAATATTACTCGCCAATGTCCAGTCTCTAGACAACAAGGTGGACGAAATTAGGGCAAGGGTTGCCTTCCAGAGATACATCAGAGATTGTAACATTCTCTGTTTCATGGAAGTATGGCTCTCTCAGGATATGTTGTCAGAGTTGGTACAGCCACCAGGTTTCTTCATGCTTCACGCCGACATAAATAAACCTCTCTGGGAAGAAGAGGGATGGGGGTGTATGCTTCATGATTAACGACTCGTGGTGTAATCATAACAACATACAGAACTCAAGTCCTTCTGTTCACCTGACCTTGAATTCCTTACAATCAAATGCGGACCATATTTTCTCCCAAAATAATTCCTGTCAGTTTTTGTCACAGCTGTGTATATCCCCCCTCAAGCAGATACCACAACGGCCCTCAAGGAACTTCACTGGACTCTATGTAAACTGGAAACCATATATCCTGAGGCTTCATTTTTTGTAGCTGGGGATTTTAGCAAAGCAAATTTGAGAACAAGGCTACCTAAATTCTATCAGCATATTGATTGCAGCACTTGCGCAGGCAATACACTGGATCACAGCTACTCTAACTTCCGCGATGCATACAAGGCCCTTTCCTGCCCTCCCTTCGGCAAATCTCATCACGACTCCATTTTGCTCCTACCGTCCTACTCAAACGGGATGTACCCATGACTAGAACCATTCAACGCTGGTCTGACCAATCGGAATCTGCGCTTCAAGATTGTTTTGATCACGTGGACTGGGAAATGTTACGGCAGCCTCAGAGAATAACATTGATGTATACGCAAACTCGGTGAATGAGTTTATAAGAAAGTGCATTGGAGATGTTGTTCCCACTGTGACTATTAAAACCTACCCTAACCAGAAACTGTGGATAGATGGCGGCATTCGCGCAAAACTGAAAGCGCGAACCCCCGCATTTAACCATGGAAAGATGACTGGGAATATGGCCGAATATAAACAGTGTAGTTATTCCCTCCGCTAGGCAATCAAACAAGCAAAATGTCGGTATAGGGACAAAGTGGAGTCGCAATTCAACGGCTCAGACATAAGACCTATGTGGCAGGGTCAACAGGCAATTGCGGATTACAAAATAAAACCAGCCAAGTCACGGACACCGACGTCTTGCTTCCAGACAAACTAAACACCTTATTTGCCCGCTTTGAGGATAATACAGTGTCACTGATGTGGCCCGCTTCCAATGACTACGGGCCCCCCTCACTTTTTCCGTGGCCGACGTGAGTAACACATTTAAACGTGTTAACTCTCGCAAGGCTACTGGCCCAGACAGCATCCCTAGCTGCGTCCTCAGAGCATGTGCAGACCAGCTGGTGTGTTTACGGATATATTCATTCATTCATTCTCTATCCCAGTCTGTCGTCCCTACATGCTTCAAGATGGCCACCATTGTTCCTGTACCCAAGAAGGCAAAGATAACTGAACTAAATGACTATCTCCCCATATCAATCACTTCTGTCATCATGAAGTGCTTTGAGAGAAGGATCATATCACCTCCACCTTACCTGCCACCCTAGACCCACTTCAGTTTGCATACCGCCCCAACAGGTCCACAGACGATGCAATCTCCATTACACTGCCCTATTCTATCTGGACAAGAAGAATACCTATGTAAGAATGCTGTTCATTGACTACAGCTCAGCATTCAACACCATAGCACCCTCCAAGCTCATCATTAAGCTTGAGGCCCTGGGTCTCAACCCCGCCCTGTGCAACTGGGTCCTGGACTTCCTGATGGGCCGCCCCCAGGTGGTGAATGTAGGAAACAACATCTCCACGTCGCTGATCCTCAACACTGGGGCCCCACTGTACTCTCTGTTCACCCAACCTTCCAACTCAATCATTACGTTTTCAGAAGACACAACAGTAGTGTGCTTGATTACCAATAACGACGAGACGGCCTACAGTGAGGAGGTGAGAGCACTTGGAGTGTGGTGTCAGGAAAACAACCTCTCACCCAATGTCAACAAAACAAAGGAGATGATCGTGGACTGCAGGAAACAGTAGAGGGAGCACCCCCCTATCCACATCTACGGGACAGTAGTGGAGAAGGTGGAAAGTTTTAAGTTCCTTGTTCCATACACAACACAGAGAAACTGAAATAGTTCACCCACACAGACAGTGTAGTGAAGAAGGCGCAACAGCACCTCTTCAACCTCAGGAGGCTGAAGAAATGTGGCTTGTCACCTAAAACCCTGACAAACTTTTACAGATGCACAATTGAGAGCATCCTGTCGGGCTGTATCACTGCCTGGTACGGCAACTGCACCGCCCTCAAACGCAAGGCTCTCCCGAGGGTGGTGCGATCTGCACAACGCATCACCAGGGGCAAACTACCTGCCCTCCAGGACACCGACAGCACCCGATGTCACAGGAAGGACAAAAATATCATCAAAGACAACAACCACCCGAGCCACTGCCTGTTCACCCTGCTACCATCCAGAAGGTGAGGTCAGTACAGGTGCATCAATGCTGGGACAGAGAAACTGAAAAACAGCTTCTATCTCAAGGCCATCAGACTGTTAAACAGCAATCACTAACTCAGAGAGGCTGCTGCCAACACAAAGACTCAAATCATTGGCTACTTTAATAAATGGATCACTAGTCACTTTAAATAATGCCAATTATGTTGGCACAGCTGAAAACTGTTGTTCTTAAAAGCTATAAAACTGGTCACCTTTAGAAGAGTTGTGTATCTGGAGCAGCATTTGTGGGTTCGATTACAGGCTCAAAATGGCCAGAAACAGTCAGTCTTCTTTTCAGTCTTCTCTTGTTCTGAGAAATGAAGGCTATTCCATGCGAGAAATTGCCAAGAAACTGAAGATCTCGTGGCTTTTTTTATATTCACATGAAAATATGTTGCTAATTGAATGGAAACCTAGTTATACACACAACAAAATGTGTTCTAAATAGTACCAGATAGGGGTTCTTGGGTTGTAGCCACAGCGGAACCCGTTTTGGTGCTATATAGAACCCTTTTTTGAAGGTTCAATAAAGAACCATGGTCATAAGGTTCTAAATGGAACCTGTATGGTGCTATAAAGAAACCATTCCTACGGTTCCATTGTATAAAGAACCATTTAAAAAGGTTCTACACAGCACCAAAAAGGGTTCTGCTATGGTTACCTTTTTGGGGGTTATATAGTACCCTTTTTTTATGGTTCTTTATATAACCTTTACAGAGAATGGTTCTATAAAGAACATTTCTCAGGTTTACATTTTTTTTATTGTCAGTCATATTATATTGTTAAAATTCCACAGTGTTATTTTGTTGATTGGCAAATTGAATCAAGTGAATTACCTCTGGAACAGCTGGGGGTCCCTGAGGAGAGAATTGGGAACCACTGACTGATTTAGTCAACCATTCTAAATTGACACAAGGCACTGTCAGTGGCCATAGACCAATAGTAGGTGATGGTATAACATAACACAGTCTGGATTGTTAAAATAGAAAGATTCCCTTCTGGAGACGTGTGTTCTTTCCTCCGACTAGATACCTGGATACCTGGACACCTGTACAAGATCAGCACAGGGACACACACTAGCCTCCAGGACTATGTTGCCAGTTATAATAACAAGGTTTTTAAATAAAGATTTCTACAGAGATATATACAAATGTATGTGTATGTGTCTTCTGTATGTGTATAACGAAGAGTATGTATTTATATCAAAGATCATATACGTGTGTACTGTGTATGCTTGTCAAATCAAATCCCCAAAATATTGGTCGCATACACATATTTAGCAGATGTTATTGCGGGTGTAGCGAAATGCTTGTATAACACACACAAAAAATACAAACATTATTGCAAAGTTGCTTAGGAGTTAGAAGCAGAGCTACCATGTCTGTCGGCGCCATCTTGGCCTTAGTCTGCATTTCTGCAGGTTTGTTTTAACGTACAGAGAGCAGTGAGTCGTCTTGTAGAACTTCTGTTTCTTTGGTCCAGACACGTTTTTTTTTTAAATCCTTCATACAAGGAGTTGTTCAGAAAATGTTGTTGTGTTGTTTGATGCAAAAAACCACTTTACAAAATAAATGGTGTTATTATTCCCATGTCATTATCACAGAGAATCAGACACATGATGCTACCCTCTGCCTATTGGCTACTTAGCTTATTCAAGCCTGTCTTTAAGACAAAAAAAGCCCTTCTTTTAGCTATTTTACTGGCTTTTTAAAGATGTCTAGACATGTACACGTTTTGTGATCTTGTAGGAAATAATCCCTCCCCCTGCTGACAACAAATGATCTATAACTGGTTTAATAACTCACTAACTAGCAAAGGATATGAAGACATGAGCACCCGTGGTTACATACAGCTCTCAAAACAAGTGGATCTACTCAGTACCGCGATTGTAAACACAGTCCAGTTCAAAGTGAATGGCACAGGTCTTTTCTTTTGGTGATAATAAATCATCCTGATATTGATACACTTTCTAAAGTATGACTCGCTCAAGCCTGCACACCCTGTGGGTCTCTAGGACCAGGGATGGAGAACACTGCCTTCCAGAGTCGGGTGATACTGTAGGAGAAGCCACTGATATGGAACTAGTGGTGTGTACATCATGCCAGTCCTGAACACATGAATCAGGAGTTACTCTGCCACCCAGTGGTTGAGATCTGTAAAATTGTCCTCCCATAGGAAACCATTGTAACTAAGTTTATGAACGTATCGGTAGACTGGTTTACACCTGTCAAAAACATCTGAATGTAGCCAAAATAGGATCATAATACTGTTTTCTTACCAGGTATAGATGAGGTCACGTACATCAACAGTAAACAGAGTCACATGATTTACTATATTGTACTGTGGATGAGGCAGGCATTTTCACAGAGAAGCTAATGTGACCATTGATAATATAATCCTTCACAGGAAAAACAGAAATCAAGGCCTAATATTCTATTATGGATTGTACAGAAAACCATGCAGCCGCTACAATAGGCTATATGTGTGTGTGTGTGTGTGTGTGTGTGTGTGTGTGTGTGTGTGTGTGTGTGTGTGTGTGTGTGTGTGTGTGTGCGTGTGTGTGTGCGCGTGTCTGTGTGTGTGTGTGTGTGTGTGTGTGTGTGCGTGTGTGTGTGCGCGTGTCTGTGTGTGTGTGTATGTGTGTGTGTGTGTGTGTGTGCGTGTCTGTGTGTGTGTGTGTGTGTGTGTGTGTGTGTGTGTGTGTGTGTGTGTGTGTGTGTGTGTGTGTGCGTGTGTGTGTGCGCGTGCGTGTCTGTGTGTGTGTGTGTGTATGTGTGTGTGTGTGTGTGTGTGTGTGTGTGTATGTGTGTGTGTGTGTGTGTGTGTGTGTGTGTGTGTGTGTGTGTGTGTGTGTGCGTGTGTGCGCGTGCATGGCTGTGTCTGTGTGCGTGTGCGTGAAGGGGAACTACACCGTCATGTCTCTAGGAACTGATTCTAGAACACTGCAGAGTAGGAATTGGAGACCTTTAAGCTGAGGGTAAGTAAACTCAGCCATGTTTTTGATCGGTTTCCTGTTTTTGGTCAGTTCCTTTCATGTCCTTGAGTTCACCGCCCAGTGAAGTATGTGCCGTGTAATGATGCGTGTGTGGCTCGCTGATCTTTCCGTATGGCTCTCTTCAGGTTGTGCCAGAACCAGCGCTGGGCAGCCGGACAGGCAGTTGCTGGCCACTCCAGAACACTGCGCCTGCAGAGCCGTCTGCGCAGGTGGAGGATGCGTGACCGCCGTAGAACCTGGGGCTGCAGCAGCAGCAACACCATGGCATCCACACCCTCCTCCACCAGCCGCTGCTGCACCAGCAGGGCGGCCATTTTAACCACACCACGCGACAGGAAGCCCTCTGTCAGCACAAACACCGTTTTCCTGCTCTGTCGCACACTATTGGAAAGGTTATCCATAATAGGCACCCCTGGCATCCAATCACGCTCCTCCAGGCAGAGTGGGCGAACCCTCTCTCCGCGCTCCTCTAGTTCCACCCTAAGGTGGTTCAACACCCAATCAGAGGCCAGCGGGTCTGTGGTGTCATACATGACGAAGGCATCGTAGACACAGGCTGTGTGCTGTAAGAGACATTGGTGCTTCAGCTTGGCCCCACAGTAGTCAAGAATATAGGACAGGTCCCAGTAAAAGAGGTGTGCTGTGAGAGATACCAACAGAACGTGAACGACGAGTAACAACGTGAGGATGCAGAAGGCCATTGCGTTGTCATCCTTCACGCATTCCTCTATGTCGTAACTCAGCACAGACCTGCCCTTCCTCTCCATGGGCATGTCGCACATCACCCCGCTGGCCAGCAGAGGGATCTCCACCTCATTGCTCCTCATCCACAGTTGGAACTCCAGCAAGTCACAGGTGCAGTGGATCGGGTTCCCCTGTAGTGACAGCTGCTGGAGGTGATTCTCAGCTCCAGTTTCAAACGTTGTCTGGTTGATGAGCTCCAGCAGGTTGAAGCTGAGGTTCAGCACATACAGGCTCCTGGCGCCGCTGAGGAAACCAGGCGCTAGCTGGGAAATCCTGTTATGGCTCAGGTCCAGCAGCCTCAGTGAACTGTTAAGAGTGGAGACAGTTAAGGCCACCTGCTCCAGGTGGTTCTTACTCAAGTCCAGCTCCTCCAGATGTGGCAGTTGTGTGAGCATTGTCCAGTTAAAGTCCTCAAGTCCATTTTTACTCAGAGTCAAGTGTCTCAGGGCCTTGGGGAAGTTGTCGTATACCTCAGATGGGATGTGGCGGAGCTGGTTGTATGACAGATCCAGGGACGTCAGGTTATTAAGTTCTCTGAAAAGATGATTAAAGTCCAGACCCTCGTTCAACATGATGTCCAGGCGGTTGCCCTGGAAGTTCAATTCTTGCAGGGAGCTGCTTGACATGGTTTTATCAGTGAGGGTGCTGATCTCATTCCAGCTCAAGTTCAGAACCTTCAGAGAATCCAGGTGTTCTAGGAACGCTAAACTGTGGTTTAGCCCTGCCACCAGAAAGTAATGTTTATTATAACTCAAGTCCAACACCTCCAGTGCTGTCAGTTCACTGAATGCATGCTCATAGCGCAGGTAGACTTTATTCTGGGATAGATCCAAGTACTTCAGCTTGGAGAAATGTACAAACTCACTGCCGTTGAACATGTCTCCAATGAAGTTAGATGACAGGTTGAGACAAGCTGTGTTGTTCAGGCCCTGCAGCATATCAGGGTTTATGTGGAAGATGTTGTTTTTGCTGAGGTCAAGCACTGGACCGTACGCAAGACACTCTGGTTTAATGTTAGGCAAATGGCGACGGTAGAATTGATCCTTGTGTATGAAAGGCCCGTACCTGTCTATATCTGGCTCATAGCCCCAGCCATACCCATTCACAGACAAGGCATCTACCCTCTTGGACAGGAAAGTCAGACTGTTCTCTGAGAGGCCAACACTGGATAAATTGTGGAACTTTTCGAAAAGTGAAAGTTCTGTCCAATAGATGAAGTTGGTTCCCAAATTGAGGACAGACAGATTAGCTAAACTGTAAAGTGGTTCCAAGTGATTTTTGTGAAGAGCTGAAAAAACATAGTTTTCTAGGTGTAATGTCTTCAGAGATGCCAGTTTGGAAAAATTCTTTGAGAGGGTCAAGTTGTGGGAATTTTGTCCAGCATTATTGTAAGACAAGTCCATCACTTCTACGAAAGGTAGCACAGAGAGGAAGTCCCCATTGGCTATCTCCCCAACCAGACGATTAAATGAGAGGTACAGGTAGTGTAAGTTGGTGAGGTTCTCAAACCAGGATCTTTGTAGGTGCTCTAGGGAGTTTCCTGATAGGCTCAGCTCCTGCAGCTGGGAGAGGCTCCTGAAGGCATCTGGGTGGATCTGTAGTGCCCCGTTGGGTGTATTACAGGGAAAGCAGAGGAACGGGGTGTTAGAACACACAGGACAGTTACCCGAAAGATCTAGAGCGCTCAGATTAGTGAGTGCACTCAGGTCATGCTGTTGAATGTGGGAGATTAGGTTCCGTTCGAGTTTGAGCAGCTGGAGGGATGTGGGGAGAAAATTAGGGATTACTTTCAGTCTGTTAAAAGACAGTGTCAGGTTTGTCAGGTTAGTGAGGCTGGAAAAAGTGTGGTTTGCAATATCCAGGGTGCCACTACAGACACTCCCTTGGCAGTTGTCACTTAAACGGATCACTTTAATTCGTAGAATATCCCTGAAGTCTTCCGGTGTTACAGTCCTGATGTCATTGTACCTCAGAAACAAAATCTGCAACCCAGACGGAAGGCCCCTCGGCACTGTGCAAAGGCCATTACCGTCAAGGAGCAGTGCCTCCAGCTGATCCAGCATGGAGAATGTTTGGTCCTCTATCTTCAATGGATGTCCCTGGGGGTTGAAGTTATAGCTAAGGTCTAGCAGAGTCAGATTCTGGAGGTTCCAGAACGAGGAGCTGGAGAGTGTCTTGATTTGGTTGGAGGACAGGTCGAGCTCTGTGGCATTCCAGCTGATATCGTGGGGTACCTGGAGTAGCTTCCTGCACGAGCAGTCGTAGGCCAGTGAATGGTTGAGAGAGATGACATCACAGGGTAGTTTCCTCTGAGCCCAGGTCCTCCCAGAGCAGGAGGGGGAGAGACACAGCAACACTAGGAGTAACAGCAGCCTCTGAAAGGAAGTGTAAAGGGGACACCTGTGGGAACAGGATATGAGTATTTCATGGGCTGAAAACAATCTCAGTTCCCTGAAAGAAGGGACCGGCATAACACACAGCTACAGACTACTTTAAGATACAGTATTATGCATTTCAAAGACGGTTGAGAATGTGAAAGAATCCAAACCCCCAAAAAAAGAGTGCAGACGGCCTCGCACTTTTTCTATTTTAAAAACTGAAAATCTGTCTTGACTTAATTTACTGTGTGGTACATTCAATACAATGCTGGGCATTCCTGAGCTACAACAAATCCTACAATCCTGCTTCCCTAACTCTTTCTAAACACTTTTAAGTTACCAAAAGTGTTATGAAATTTAGTAGGCATACTGTAGTACTTTGGTTGCCAGAAAATTCACCAGTTCACATTTTTCCAAGACTGAACTGTTCCTATGCATCACATCCAAAATCACACTGTAGGCAAATAAAACACCATTCAGATTAAGTTTAAGCAGACCACTCATGAACCTGCCATTGACCTGTCAAGGGTTCGTCGTGGTGCAGTCAGGGCCCAGAATCCACAAAGCATTGACCAATGAGTCAATCTAAGTAACATAGTTAAAATATCCCCTTCAAAATCTGTCAGTTTAAACTATCTTTTTAAAATATTTTTTACATTGGCTGTATCTCAATTCACCACATCCGCCTATGTCGACCTTCCACATCTATTTGTCCCGATCACTTTGCCAACTCTTAATTATTGCCTAATATGTTGGCATGTAAACGTTCTTTTCTTTTTTCTACCAATTCTGATTGTTGTTACAAGCAGAATGTTGACAATTAGCATTATATCAACACACTTGTCACTCCCATTTAACAACTCGAAATGTCACTTGCAAATAATGTTGCATGCAACATTTGAAAGGTCTATAATATTCATCAAACATAATCAAAGTGAACATAAGCCCTACACTCAAACAATTAGGGGTTCAACAAGGGTTCTTCTAAGATCCTCAGAGTTCTTTCTAGAACCTTAGGGTTCTTGGTGCTGGAGGTGGAGGAACCTCCTCAGTTGGTGGGGGTTCTTGCAGGAACCTAACTGCCCAACTGAAACATTTGAATTTGAAAGGACAGCAGGTGCAGGCGCTTAAATTAAAAATGTAAAGATCTCCTCAATTTAAGGTATGTATGATCTAAATCGATGTTAATGTTATATTTTAATATTTGTGCAAATCTTTCTAAAACAGAAAATGGACACAATTCAATGGATATGAATCAACAAAGAGGTAAGAATATGTAGGCTATAAGAATATGTAGGCTATAAGAACATGTAGGCTATAAGAATATGTAGGCTATAAGAACATGTAGGCTATAAGAATATGTAGGATATAAGAATATGTAGGCTATAAGAATATGTAGGCTATAAGAATATGTAGGCTATAAGAATATGTAGGCTATAATAATATGTAGGCTATAAGAATATGTAGGCTATAAGAATATGTAGGATATAAGAACATGTAGGCTATAAGAATATGTAGGCTATAAGAACATGTAGGCTATAAGAATATGTAGGCTATAAGAATATGTAGGCTATAAGAATATGTAGGCTATAAGAACATGTAGGCTATAAGAATATGTAGGCTATAAGAATATGTAGGCTATAAGAATATGTAGGCTATAAGAATATGTAGGATATAAGAATATGTAGGCTATAAGAACATGTAGGCTATAAGAACATGTAGGCTATAAGAATATGTTGAAGGCTGGCTGTATTGGACGCAGATAACTGAACTGCTCACTTTTGTGTCTGTGTCTGTAGGTATACAGAAGAGGAGGCATGCGAAGGTATGTCTATTGGTATGTTATGCAGATCGCATGTACCATCCTGCTCCCTTGACTCTTCAATGAAAATCCAATAGGCCTCTACAATACGGACAAGGTATGTGTATGAAAACCATCATCAACTGTTTTTTTTTCATTCGCATTTACCACAAAAACCAAGGTATGAAAACTGTCATGTGCGTGTTTTGTTAAACATCTGTATAATTACTATTTTTTGGGATACACAGACTTTACCCTCCCTACACCTCTGATGAATATAACAGGAAACCTGTTCGATCACCATGCACTGGAAGATCATTCTGACTATGGATACGGAGAACGTCAACACATTAACATCAACACGCCAGAGGACAGGGGGATACCTAGTCAGTGGTACAACTGAATGCCTTCAGGATATACCCATTGGACTTGGGGCTCTGCTGGGAGTTTACCTCATATTTGAATGTTCCTATTCTGCTTTGCCACTAAAAAGTATAATAAACACTCAAATATTGTATTATTGATGTTATTGTTATTAATATTAATAATAGGGGGGTAGTTCAAAAAATGTATAGGGGTTCCTCCACAGTTTCAGTTTGAAGAACCCTTTTAAAAGGTTCTTTTGAAAATGTATAGGGGTTCCTCCACAGTTTCAGTTTGAAGAACCCTTAAAGGCCACTCCAGGAACCTTTTATTTTTAGTGTAGATGCCATGAACTGCCCAATTTAGGCTTGGTCAATTTAGACATATATTTTAACGACATGATGTTGCGCTCCAAATGGATAACTTGAGTTAATATAAATAAAGTAAGTAATTAAATAATTAAAAAAATGTGTTTATTAGCCTAGTGGTTATAAGTATTTAGGCATATCATGTAAAATAGACCTCATGTGTTAGTCAGGGCAAAGCCCCACTTTTTTTGTGTGTGTGGGGGGGTGCTTTCCTGTTTTGCATGCTATTTTGGCATTAATACATATCCCACATCAGTTTGCAAACAATGTGGAAAAAAAGAACAGCCCATGTTCTGAATTCTGTTGCTGTACATTTCAAAAGTGCTGAAAAAATAGTTATATTGACTATGTCCGTCCGAGCTCGCTCATTAATGTCGAAATGGAAATTACGGATTGCCGCTCGTCGTCCCCTTATGCCGTAGTTTGTACATCTCAATTGTCAGTAGAAAGCACATTTGTTTAAACAAGTCAGCCATATCAGCTCTGTTTTTAAAAGGCAGTAAATGAGGCTGAATGAACTGTTTCGCTGCCAGACAAGACTCCGCTGAAAACCAGGTGTAGCAGTGGTAAGGTGTTGAGACTGCTGCTGGCACAGCTTTATGTCGGCCCTAACAATTTGTGGGCACCGTTTGTCACCGTTACAGTGCAATTAATGTAATGTTTAATATTGTTGTGTAGTGGCTTTGCTGGCATGCATCCCACATTTTTTTTGTTTTTTTGCTCCACCAAGATTTACAGGCTAAAATCGCCACTGCAAATGATATACTTAACCGTGATGTACGATTGTCAACCCACAAGACGGTTAGCACATCAGTTACACGAGGAGTGATAAACAAGCACGCGCGCCACACAGACAGACAGGGTCAAAAATAGCTGGAAATGAATTGGCAGATATGTTGTGTTACTGGCTAACCAGGGATGGGATAATGTGAGTGTTGTGTTGATTAAATAGTAGCTGTCTGATAGGCTACTGGGTGAGATTTGTTCATGACAGTTTGCGGTGAGAATTGCGTGTACTTTCAGAATTGTTTGGCGAGCTACTCATTGGTGGGCTGCGAGCGACTGGTAACTCGTGATCGACCTGACATCGAACAATAGCCTACTGTGGTCATTGTTCAAGTCAGAGAGCATAAATTGTCATCGAAATGCCATTGAACTCATGAATCACATGTAGGCCTATTTTAACGCATACAGATTTTAAGTGTAAGGCATAAGGAATACACACATTCAGAGATAACCTGTCTAAACATAAGTATGTAGACACCCCTTCAAATGAGTGAATTTGGCTATTTCAGCCACACCCATTGTTGACAGCTGTAAAAATCGAGCACACAGCCATGCAATCTAAATAGACAGACATTGGCAGTAGAATGACCCGTACTGAAGAGCTCAGTTACTTTCAACATGGCACTCCCATAGGATGCCAACATTCCAACAAGTCAGTTTGTCTAATTTCTGCCCTGCTAGAGCTGCTCCGGTCAAATGTAAGTGCTGTTATTGTGAGGTGGAAACATCTAGGAGCAACAATAGCAAAGTGGTAGGCCACACAAGCTCACAGAATGGAACCGCCTAGTGCTGAAACTAAAAATCAAACTACCTCTGGAAGTAACGTCAGCACAATAACTGTTCGTCGGGAGCTTCCTGAAGTGGATTTCCATAGCCGAGCAGCCGCACACAAGCTTATGATCACAATGTGTAATGCCAAGCATTAGCTGGAGTGGTGTAAAGCTCACCGCAGTGGAAATGCGTTCTCTGGAGTGATGAATCACGCCTCACCATCTGGCAGTCTGTCTGGGGCTGTTTTTCATGGTTCTGGCTAGGCCCCTGAGTTCCAGTGAAGGGAAATCTTAACGTTATAGCCTACAATGACATTCTACAAGATTCTGTGCTTCCAACTTTGTGGGCCTTGTGGAAGGCCTGTTTCAGTGTTTCAGCCTGCTTCCTGTTTCAGTATGACAATGCCCCTGTGCACAAAGCGAGGTCCATACAGAAATGGTTTGTCGAGATCGGTGTGGAAGAACTAGACTGGCCTGCACAGAGCCCTGACCTCAACTCCATCAAGCACCTTTGGGATGAATTGGAACGTCGCCCAATATGAGTGCCCAACTTCACTAATGCTCTTGTGGCTTTATGGAAGCAAGTCCTCGCAGAAATGTTCCAACATTTAGTGGAAAGCCTTCCCTGAAGAGTAGAGGCTATTAAAGTAGCAAAGGGGGATCAACTCCATATTAATGCCCCTGATTTTGTAATGAGATGTTCGATGAGCAGGTGTCCACATACCTCTGGTGTTGTTGGGTATCTATTTTAATGTCTGATTCTTTTATCTAAGTGTCATTGTCAAGTGTTGTTCTTTAATAATGCTGTCAGAGAGTCGTCAGAGAGAAGTAGTGGTCGGAGGGGCCTCTGCTAGGTAATAGGCCTATAGCACAGTAAGAGGAAGTTGTCTAACATCCTGTGATGAACTTCCACATTCAGACAAAATACTTTCTATCTGTCTTTTTAAAATGCTATTGTACTGAATCATACACGTTTGGTTGTTAAAAGCTTTTGGTTACCCTTATCAACACTCCATCAATCCCATTCAACAACTGTCTAAATCTCTTTTGGCACAGTAGGCCTAGGCATCAAGTCACTTGCCGATAACGTTGCATAAAACGACTGAAAGGTCTATCATTAACCATCGAACACTTAGGCCCCAGAGGCTTTCAATTGCCCTACTTGTACCTTTACTTGTAGGCATGCCCAATTTATGCATACTTTTTAACGACATGATGTTGTGCTCCAAAGGGATAACTTGAAAGAACATGATGTAGGTCAATGGTGAAATCAAAAGAAGCATTAGTGATTATTTATTAGCCCACTGGTGATAAGTGTTTAGGTAAATTCAGAAAAAAAAAGAAACGTCCCTTTTTTCAGGACCCTGTCTTCAAAGATCATTTGAAAAACCCAAATACCTTCACAGAAAAGAGGTTGAACACTGTTTCCCATGCTTGTACAATGAACCATAAACAATTAATGAACATGCACCTGTGGAACGGCCGTTAAGAGGCAAACAGCTTACAGACGGTAGGCAATTAAGGTCACAGTTATGAAAACTTAGGACACTAAAGAGGCCTTTCTACTGACTCTGAAAAACACCAAAATTAAAGATGCCCAGGGTCCCTGCTCATCTGCGTGAACGTGCCGAAGGCATGCTGCAAGGAGGCATGAGGACTGCAGATGTGGCCAGGGCAATAAACTTCTATGTCCGAGACTCCTAAGACAGCGCTACATGGAGACAGGACAGACAGCTGATCGTCCTCGCAGTGGCAGACCGCGTGTAACAACACCTGCACCGGATCGGTACATCGAACATCACACCTGCGGGACAGGTACAGGATGGCAACAACACCTGCCCGAGTTACACCAGGAACGCACAATCCCTCCATCAGGGCTCAGACTGTCCGCAACATGCTGAAAGAGGCTGGACTGAGGGTTTGTAGGCCTGATGTAAGGCAGGTCCTCACCAGACATCACCAGAAACAACGTCGACTATGGGCACAAACCCGTCGTCGCTGGACCAGACAGAACTGGCAAAAAGTGCTCTTCACTGACAAGTCGTGGTTTTGTCTCACCAGGGGTGATGGTCGGATTCGCGTTTATCGTCGAAGGAATGAGCGTTACACCGAGGCCTGTACTCTGGAGCAGGATCGATTTGGAGGTGGAGGATCCGTCAAGGCCTGGGGCGGTGTTTCACAGCATCATTGGACTGAGCTTGTTGTCATTACAGGCAATCTCAATTCTGTGCATTACAGGGAAGACATCCTCCTCCCTCATGTGGTACACTTCCTGCAGGCTCATCCTGACATGACCCTCTAGCATGACAATGCCACCAGCCATACTGCTCGTTCTGTGTGTGATTCCCTGCAAGACAAGAATGTCAGTGTTCTGCCATGGCCAGGGAAGAGCCCGGATCTCAATCCCATTGAGCACGTCTGGGACCTGTCGGATCGGAGGGTGAGGGCTAGGGCCATTCCCCCCAGAAATGTCCGGGAACTTGCAGGTGCCTTGTTGGTGGAAGAGTGGGGTAACATCTCACAGCAAGAACTGGCAAATCTGGTGCAGTCCATGAGGAGGAGATGCACTGCAGTACTTAATGCAGCTGGTGGCCACACCAGATACTGACTGTTACTTTTGTTTTTGACCCCCCCTTGTTCATGGACACATTATTCAATTTCTGTTAGTCACATGTCTGTGGAACTTGTTCAGTTTATGTCTCAGCTGTTGAATCTTGTTATGTTCATACAAATACTTACACATGTTAAGTTTGCCGAAAATAAACGAGGTTGACAGTGAGAGGACGTTTCTTTTTTTGCTGAGTATATATCATGTGAATTAGGTCTCATGTAAAATCATTGTAAAAAAATATATTATTTATGGGTTGATTATGTAGCAATATCAAAACATTATTTCAACCCCAAAGAAATTGCTTATCTATGTCACAGGAACCACTGACTTGCTGCCTTTTTATAATCAAGACACCTGCTGGTAACTCTTAACTGGTTAGGACAGCTCATGAGGTCTTTTAAATATCTGTCAACTAGGTGATGGCTTTGTCTAGACTGATCCGTGGAGAACGGACACCAAATTAGATTTGATTAATGTTGGTCCATGGTCCATGCGCATGTTGCTCTTTTCTAATTGGTTCATTTATCCGTCCGCCCGTCAAAAATTCAACTCATCTGGGACCTTATTTATAACGGTTGTGTAAATTGCACATTTAATATCTGCGTTCGCCATTTCTGAAAAGACTGCACATGTACAAAAATATTGAGATGTATAACTTGGCGCACACCATACATACGCTTGTTTCCCGTTATGAATTAGACCTATCCTGAAAATGTCTACATTCTCAGTAATTTTCTAGTCTGAGATGTTTTGTGGATATGGCCCCAGTTCTCAATATACAATAGCCTACCGTGGTCATTGTTCAAGTCAGAGAGCATAAATTGTCATTGAAATGCCATTCAACTCATGAATTAAAAGTGTTTTAAGGCATACAGATGTTAAGTGTAAAGCATAAGAAATACACACATTCAGAAATATATATTTTCATGTCTGATTCTTTTGTGTAATTTTCCTTACCAGTGTTGTTCCTTCATAATGCTGTCAAAGAGATGTCAGAGACTAGCAATGGATAGATGATCCTCCTCTGTTTAATATAGCACAGTAAGAGGAAGCTGTCTAACTGTGATGAACTTCCACATTGAGAAAATTCTTTGTCTGTCTTGGAATTTATTTCTTATGTGGAATGTCAAAAATACTAAACACTACAAATTGTTCCCCTGTTCGGGGCAACTAAAACCAGGAAAAACTCTTCACCCTATTAGAAGACCTGACCATGACAATCTCCGGTTTACAGTATAATAGATTATATCAGGGGTCGCCAACCTTTCGTAGCATGAGAGCGACTTAAATAAAACAATGAAACCCAGGTCCTTTAGTGTACAAGACGAAGCAGTGCACTATGTTTTCTGTATACCTGGTAAAATAATGGTTTTACAAACAACTCTAAGGGGGCCCGATACAATCTTTGACCCCTTCCCAATTTTTTAGAAATGTTGTATATTTCCCAAAATTATGTTCTCAGTTTTATTTTTCACAATTGTTCATAGAGTAATGCTTAAATCACAGAATGCTTTTTTGGGGGGTCTGGAAGAAAACTAAGAAATGTAGATTTTGGAGTGTATTTGCGCATCTGACACTTTTAATTTGGCATCTAGCTAGTGAGGAGTGTGCCTTCTAATGTGCCGGTGTAGCAATGGTTCTGTACTGCTACTGCTCATTTCATGGCAAAGTTTGCAAATAACATATAATAGAAATACGTATATACTCCTGCCACATAGGCCTACTTTGCAGTTAACATTAAACGGAGAAGGATTTGGGGAATGTATGTCTGTCAACCCACGAGATGGTTATGACATCGCAAAGTAATAAACAAATGTGCGCACCACACATACAGACAGGGACAATATTGCTGGAAATGAATTGGCAGATATTTTGTGTTAGGTTTGTCTTTTTAAGCCAACAGTGGCTAACCAGTGGTGGGATAATGTAAATGTTGGGTTGATTAGATAGTAGCTGGGAGCTTGCGGTGTCTGATACATGTGAGATTTGCTTATGAGTTTGCGGTGGAACATATGAAAACATCAGAATTGTTTGGCGAGCTACTCATAGGTGGGCTGTCACGAATGACCTGTTAGAGACCCCTGGTTTATATCATATCCTTTGACCAGTTCACATACCAACTATTGAGTCTAAGATGAAATGTTGTTGGCAGGATGTTCTTCTTTTCACAAGCAGATGGCACTAAGGGACCATGGTGTCGTCATATTCGGTTGGAAGGTTCATGTAGCCAGCAGGCCTTTTATCAAAACCAATTTTTGGACCAAATGTTAATAACTTCTTATGGCTGGAGGGCAGTATTGAGTAGCTTGGATGAATAAGTTGCCCAAACTAAACGGCCTGCTCCTCAGTCTCAGTTGCTAATATATGCATATTATTATTAGTATTGGATAGAAAACACTCTAAACACTTTTCCAAAACTGTCAAAATATTGTCTGTGAGTATAACAGAACTGATATTGCAGGCGAAACGCTGAGGAAAATCAAACCAGGAAGTGGCTTCTATTTTGAAAACTCCATGTTCCATAGCCTGCCTTTGCGCCATTTAAAGGGATATCAACCAAATTCAATTCCCTATCGCTTCCTCAAGGTGTCAACAATCTTTAGACTTAGTTTCAGGCTTTTATTTTGAAAAATGAGCGAGAAAGATAACATCGCGTCATTGTATGGCCGGGTGCCAGTTGTGTTTTGAATGCGCAACAGAGTTTGGGCAGCCATTGCCTTTCCCTCGCCTACTGAAAAAGACAGTTGCGGTTGATATATTATCGATTATATATTTTAAAAACAACCTGAGGATTGATGATAAAAAACGTTTGACATGTTTCTGTGGACATTACGGATACTATTTGGAATTTGTCTGCATTGTCGTGACCACTCTTTCCTGTGGATTTCTGAACATAACGCGCCAAACATATAAAAATAATCTTTATGGAACAAAAGGAACATTTATTGTGTAACTGGGAGTCTCATGAGTAAAAACATCCGAAGATCATCAAAGGTAAACAATTAATTTGATTGCTTTTCTGATTTATGTGACCAAGCTACTTGATGCTAGGTGTTCATAATGTTTTGTCGAGCCATCGGTAAACTTACACAAACGCTTGGATTGCTTTCGCTGTAAAGCATATTTTCAAAATCTGACACAACAGGTGGATTAACAAAAGGCTAAGCTGTGTTTTGCTATATTACACTTGTGATTTCATGAATATAAATATTTTTAGTAATATTATTTGAATGTGGCGCTATGCAATTCAGCTGTTGTTGATGAAAATTATCCCGTTAATGGGATGGCAGCCATAAGAAGTTTTAAGGATAATGTGCAACAGCAGTCATTATGGTATGAACACAGCAGGGGACCAGGGTTAGCTTGGATGGTAGCCTGGTCCTAGATCTGTTTGTAACGAGTGCGATGAGAGTCAGGAAGCCAGTACAGGGAGTGGGTGTTTTAATAATAAATCATATATATATATATATATATATATATATATATATATATATTTATTTAAAACCACGAAACACAAACAACACACCGATATGAAAAACAGTCAATTACACTTGAAGAAAGAACCAAGGGGAGTGACAGATATAGGGAAGGTAATCAAGGAGGTGATGGTGTCCAGGTGAGTGTCATGAGGCGCAGGTGCGCAAGACGATGGTGACAGGTGTGTGGGATAATCAGCAGCCTGATGACCTAGAGGCCGGAGAGGGAGTATACCTGACACTGTTTGTGTTGTTGCCTAGTTCATTGTCATTTTCAATGTTTGGCATTCCATAAGGAGTATTTGGTTGAGATGTTGATTAATGACATTGCAACCTATATTCACTCACTGAGAAAGCCAAAAGTTTGTTGAATTTCCAATTGTGTTATCACTATGCTTTCAACCATCTACAATGTCTGATTTTGGTTTAGTTGTCACCCAAATGTCTATCACTGTGCCTTCAACCATTTAAAAGCACAGCAAAGTTCAAATGGGAGTACAATTACAGATATTTTGTTTACTTAATCTAATAGCAGAACCAAATGACCTGTATTGTCTTAGATTACATTAAATAGACAAGTACAAGTGATCAATACCGTTTGAGATGTTGCACAGATAATTACAGCAATTGTGAAGATCTTCACAGACCTGTGACAACCTACACATGCTACCTTGAACATGTGTAACGGATGTGAAACGGCTAGCTTAGTTAGCGGTGCGCGCTAAAATGCGTTTCGATCGGTGACGTCACTTGCTCTGAGACCTTGACGTAGTGGTTCCCTTTGCTCTGCAAGAGCCGCTGCGTTTGTGGAGCGATGGGTAACGATGCTTCGAGGGTGACTGTTGATGTGTGCAGAGAGTCCCTGGTTCGTGCCCGGGTATGGGCGAGGGGATGGTTTAAAATTATACTGTTACATTGATGCTGTTGACCGGGATCACTGGTTGCTGCGAAAAAAGGGGGGTGAGTGTAACGGATGTGAAACGGCTAGCTTAGTTAGCGGTGCGCGCTAAATAGCGTTTCAATCGGGACGGACGTAAAGTCTATACTGTTACACATGCACACTTTATATGATTACATAAGACATTTATAGTTACAGTAATCTCAAAATGTGGCCATGGATGTTTTACACATTTTAAGGTTGAATTAGTTTGTAAGATAGCCCTTTGTCTATTTATTGTATTACAAAAGCGACATTGAATTGACCTCGGACAGCATTTTACCTGGGAAGCCCAATTCCACATTCAAACTGTTTCTAAATACACAATTAAATTAAAACACAGACTACCCCTTGCTAATCAGACACTCTTGGGAATGTTGTGGTGTCAACATAATCGATTCACGGGAACCTGGCAAAATTATGTTTGTAGTGTAGCTAGCCACTGAATGGCTCTGAATTCAATGTCAGCATGCAGTCAAAGCTATAACCACTTTTTGCAGCTAACTAGTGCCCTCAAATCGTATCCTGACAGCAGATAGGACTTGTATTCATAATATTAATATTGTAACTTAGTTGGCGAACACATATTTTGAGAAAATAAGTTATATTAAGTGGCTAGCTAGCTAGCATTAGCAACGTTTTGTTGTCAAGACTGAGACCAAGCTAACCAGCTGAGCTAGCTAACAATGTAACAAAGTATAATTTCAAAAAATACTCCATTAATTAAAAAAAAAAAAACTCTATCAACAAGCTCTGCATTTCAGGAATCACAGTAACAAGTACTCCATTCGAACTTTTAAATTATTTAGCCATTTGAAAATATATATTTTAAGAAAACTTCTTTTTGCCATAGCCCTCACTGGCTTTCATGCGATTTAACTGTGAGCATGTTTGCGGTTAAAGACACGACAGTTGCTATCCATTGGAGTGCTGCGATTGGTTGCCCAAAATTCGGGGTCGGGGTTTAGCGAAGGATTAATTGCATTTGGTTGACAGCAAATAAATATCAACATTTGAAGGAGATATATCTGGAAAATTAATTAAATTAGTTAAAAATAAAATTGTAAGGTCTTTATACCTTCATTCGAGTGTTGTGTATATTAAAACAAGTTTAATTCACCAAGAATGTCATTCATGCATTTTAATTATGAATCATTATTGCATCACAATTAATATCACAACTTTTGTATTTGCTACTGACATGGGTTAATTTGTTATCACCCAAAGCGTCACGATGAAAAGTGAAAAAGCAGGAAAATGTTTTTAAAAATGCTGTAAAGGAGTTAAGATTATTGTTGTATCCTCATGACTGTGACATTGTTACACCGAATGACATACTGTGAGATTCCACATTGAATGATCATAAAAGATTATCTCAGCAACAAAGATGTACTTTAAACGCAACTGAAGGCAATAAGCAACTTGTCTGATAGAAAACGGCCCATGTGGCATCAATATTAGTAAGAAACTTTATTATTCTAGTGTCAAAATTGACAACAAAGAGTAAATAGGATAATTTTGGTCATTAAGTCAGTCTCGTCCAAAACAGAGTTTTGTAAATGAGTTTGTCATGACTTACTAGAGGATTGGGGCTCCCGAGTGGCGCAGCGGTCTAAGGCACTGCATCTCACTGAAGTGTCACTACAAACCCTGGTTCAATTCCAGACTGTGTCGCAACAAGCTGTGATTGGGAGTGCCGTAGGGTAGCGTACAATTGGCCTAGTGTTTTCTGGCTGGGGTAGGCCGTCATTGTAAATAAAAATGTGTTCTTAACTGGCTTGCCTAGTTAAAAATAAATATATTGGGTTTTGATTGTGACAATGCTCACTTACCCACTAACACAGGATACACAGCCTTTGGTGATCTATCCAATCCTACTGCAGAACACACAAACAGTGAGACAAACCTACCCGGCACTGCAGCAGATCGGACTTTGTTTACATAAGACACATTTTTTTTAACTTGGAAAAAAAACTGCACCAAATGCATTAGCTAGATGCAAAATTGCAGGACTAAAATGTCCTCTGGAAAAGTGTCAACATTGATGGCAGATTTATTGAGTTCTCAGATTCATTCTGATTATTTAGAGGAAGTGACACTTGCATCATGTGATGCAAACTCATCATACTGGCTGCATTTCTGCCTGCTTGAAAGGTGAATAGGTCAGATACACATAAAAACATGAATAACTTAATAACATTCAAAATGGGTGAATCTTTCCTTTAACTGCTCTATCCTTTAATACCTTGCTCTCCTGCTTGCAAGCCACTCTTCCCTAGAGGTTCTGCATTCTACTGTGCCCTGAACCATGCAGCCCTCTCTTTGTTGGATAGAGGCATCTAGGACAGAATTTCCCTTAAAACATCAAAACTGTACTTATAAATCCTTGATTAAATCCTTATGATTTGAGTTGATAACCTCAAAAACAAAATAATAATGACCATATTGCTATCTCTTTTGTTAATTAACAACATAAATAAAGACAACACATGCCTTACATTGTCATTAATAAAACATAACAATATCAAGTCCAGGTCCTAAAAGCTTTTGAATAGTGACAAACAATAAAGATATACATGTGTCATTCGGAGTAACACACTACATTGTGGTATAACAGTTATGCCGAATGACAGAATTGTTAGTCCAAATTACAAAAAAAACTGTTTGAACTCATTCAACAGGCAATTGCTTGGTCACCTATGGAAAACTACATCCTTGACCTACAGCTTTTTAATGTCATATTTCACATCAAATGTGATATCAAATAAAATAATAAAACAACATTATAAATGCTTTTAAGCATTCTACTGCATGACACAAGATTTTATATCATAGTGCAACAGTGACCGAATACCCTAACCAAAAAAAACTGGCTTCTGGCAAACAGTTCTGGCAAACCTTTGAGAAATTTGCATCAAGTTGTGTGGCAAATTGCTGAGGTAAAATTGCGGCAACTTGTGAACTTCTGGCAAACTTGTAGCGAACATTCTGTTTGCTGCAAACTCAGTATGAATATGCAAATTATATCAGGTTTTTGGTTACTGTGTGTTAAACATTGAAATGTATTCACATAAACAAAATCACAACTTTAACTTAACTTACTTCACAGAGAAAAAAACTAAACATGCTAAATGTATTAAATATACTAAACATCTTTAACAGTTCAAAATAAGTCCAATACAACTTCAAATAAATCAGCATGCTAATGAAGAAAAGGGAAGATATTTCCCAAATAAATGGTTTATTTAATATTTTTATGGATCTACAACATTTATATGAGAGAAATGGGAACACTATGGGGATGATGACCTTAGGATGTTTAAAGGGACAACTACATAATTATTTACATGAGTCAAGTGATAGCTGAGCAATAGTTTTCAACCAATGGAAGTTAAAAAGATAATTAAAAGTGTTTTATTAATTAAAACAACAAAAAATAAATCAAACACAGTTCAGAACTATTGCCCTTTTGAGTGAACTTTGGAGGTGATGGCCTTGTAGAAGTCCTTCTTCCAAAGCTTGTTGAATGCATGCACTGAAACAATCAGAAAACAAAACAAAATTAGGACACTGAAAACAATTCATGAACTCATGTTGCATTTAAAAAGGTAGAAATTGAGGTATGCCTAAAATTACAAATCATATTATTTTTTCCAAATAAATAATTTTTACTCGAAAAAAAAGTTAAAAATGATCACATTTTGGTAGTTTTGACAAACCAGCGCTTGGTCAATATTGAACAAACACAGCATTGGGTTAATGCAAACCAGCAGGTTTGGGTTGTGCTTCTAACCTATTGCCTTGGGTTGAGTGCTTGACCTAACTGCTGGGTAAATTAGACTACAGGACATTCAGAAAGTACTCAGACCCCTTCACTTTATCCACATTTTATTATTTTACAGCCTTATTCTAAAATGGATTAAATCGTTTTCCCCACTCATCAATCTACAAACAATACCCCATAATGAAAAAGCAAAAACAGGTTTTTGAAATCTTTGCAAATGTATAAAATAAACTGTAATATCCCATTTACATAAGTAGTCAGACCCTTTACTCAGTACTTTGTTGAAGCACTTTTGGCAGCGATTACAGCCTAGACTTCTTGGGTATGACACTACAAGCTGTATTTGTGGGGTTTCTCTCGTTCTTTTCTGCAGATCCTCTCAAGCTCTGTCAGGTTGGATGGGGAGCATCACTGCACAGCTATTTTCAGGTATCTCCAGAGATGCTCGTTTAGGTTCAAGTCTGGCCTCTGGCTGGGTCACTCAAGGACATTCAAAGTCTCGAAGCCACTCCTGCGCTGCCTTGGCTGTGTGCTTAGGGTTGTTGCCTTGTTGGAAGGTGAACATTCGCCCAAGTTTTAGGTCCTGAGCATTCTGGAGCAGGTTTACATCAAGGATCTCTCTGTACTTCACACAGATAATCTTTCCCTCGATCCTGACTGGGCTTCCAGTCCCTGCCGCTGAAAAACATCCCCACAGCATGATGCTGCCACCACCATGCTTCACCGCAGGGATGGTATTGGCCAGGTGATGAGCGGTGCCTGGTTTCCTCCAGACGTAACTTTTGGCATTCAGGCCAAAGAGTTCAATCTTGGTTTCATCAGACCAGAGAATCTTGTTTCTCATGGCCAGAGTCCTTTAGGTGCCTTTTAGCAAACTCCAAGCGGGCTATCATGTGTCTTTTACTGAGGAGTGGCTTCCGTCTGGCCACTCTACCATAAAGGCCTGACTGTCCTTCTGGAAGGTTCTCCCATCTCCACAGAGGAACTCTGTCAGAGTGACCATTGGTTTCTTGGTCACCTCCCTGACCAAGACCCTTCTCCCCCAATTGCTCAGTTTGGCCAGGCAGCCAGTTCTAGGAAGAGTCTTGGTGGTTCCAAACTTCTATTTAAGATTGATGGAGGACACTGTTCTTTGGGACCTTCTATGCTGCAGACATTTTTTGGTACCCTTCCCCAGATCGGTGCCTCCACACAACCCTGTCTCTCAGCTCTACGTACAATTCCTTTGACCTCATGGCTTGGTTTTTGCTCTGACGGCGCCGTAGAAGATGACTGACGTTTTACGTGCGCCTAACCGATTGTGTTTTTCTGTTCGCTTTTTTTTGCGTTGTTTGTAACTTATTTTTTAAACATAATGTTGCTGCTACCATCTCTTATGACCGAAATATCTTCTGGACATCAGAACAGCGATTACTCTGGCAGATGCTTTTTTTCTTCCTTTAACGAGTCTGACGAGCCTAATGTGAACGACATACTGCTTTCCCGGGAACAGGCCCAAATCACCGTCATCTGTGTGAAGAGACGACGGACAAAAAGAGGACAGAGGTCGGGCTGCCTTCTGAGAATTTGTAGGCGATCGAATAAACCCCCCTTGCCTTCCGTTCTTTTAGCTAACGTACAATCTTTGGAAAATAAAAAAATTGACGACCTACGAGGAAGATTAAACCATCAACGGGACATTAAAAACTAATATATTATGCTTCACGGAGTCGTGGCTGAACGACGACATTTTCAGCTGGCTGGCTATACGCTGTATTGGCAGGATAGAACAGCGTCTGGTAAGACAAGGGGTGGTGGACTTTGCATATATGTAAACAACAGCTGGTGTATGACATCTAAGGAAGTCTCGAGGTTTTGCTCACCTGAGGTAGAGTACCTCATGATAAGCTGTAGACCACACTATCTACCTAGAGAGTTTTCATCTGTATTTTTCGTTGCTGTCCACATACCACCACAGACCAATGCTGGCACTAAGACTGCACTCAATGAGCTGTATTCCGCCATAAGCAAACAGGAAAACGCTCATCCAGAGGCGGCGCTCCTAGTGGCCGGGGACTTTAATGCAGGGAAACTTAAATATGCTTTACCTAATTTCTATCAGCATGTTAAATGTGCAACCAGAGGGGAAAAAAACTCTGGAACATCTTTACTCCACACACCTACAAAGCTCTCCCTCGCCTTCCATTTGGCAAATCTGACCATAGTTCTATCCTCCCGATTCCTGCTTACAAGCAAAAATTAAAGCAGGAAGCACCAGTGACTCGGTCAATAAAAAAAAGTGGTCAGATGAAGCAGATGCTAAACTACAGGACTGTTTTGCTAGCACAGACTGAAATATGTTCCGGGGTTCTTCCGATGTCATTGAGGAGTACACCACATCAGTCACTGGCTTTATCAACAAGTGCATCGAGGACGCCGTCTCCACAGTGACTGTACGTACATACCCCAACCAGAAGCCATGGATTACAGGCAACATTCGCACTAAGCTAAAGGGTAGAGCTGTCGCTTTCAAGGTGCGGAACTCTAACCCGGAAGCAAGAAATCCCGCTATGCCCTGCGACGAACCATCAAACATTCAAAGCGTCAATACAGGGCTAAGATTGAATCATACTACACCGGCTCCGACACTCGTCAGATGTGGCAGGGTTTGCAAACCATTACAGACTACAAAGGGAAGCACAGCCGAGAGCTGCCCAGTGACACGACCCTACCAGACGAGCTAAACTACTTCTATGCTCGCTTCGGGGCAAATAACACTTAAACATGCATGAGAGCACCAGCTGTTCAGGATGACTGTGTGATCACACTTAGGGTTGCAAAGGGTCAGAAACTTTCCGGCAAATTTCTGGAATTTTTCCATGGTAAGTTATTAAGCCCAGGAATGTTGCTTAAATTCATCAAAAACGTTGGATTATAACAGTGAATATTTTTTGTGGGATACACATAAGGCAATTCTAGGTCTTGTGGCATATATTGGTTAAACTACCCCGATTCAATGGAATTGCAACCCTCTGCATGCACAGTGTATTCTTCCAGCACATGTGCAGTGTCCTCTTACATCACATGTACAGCTGATTCTCAAGATCTTTCACACTAAAGAGATGCTATTGAGCCCACAGGACTACATGTTTTCTGGTAGGTTTTGATTACAATACTGGGTGGGGAGAATATATTTTATACGACATACATGATTTTTTGTTAACTAGTAAATAGTAGCCTACAGCAAAGTGTGTTTAAATCATTTCTAACTTGTTAATGAACATGTTCTGCTAGTTAGTTTTTGCTACCATGTGGGTTTTAGCTTGTTGAGCCTGCTAACTGAGGAGTGCTAAGTCACCTGTTTCCATACATGTTTCATTTTAAAATATATATCTTACAAAGGAGTTGTTTAATCTAACTGCTTAACTATTTATATTGTTTGTTACTCATTTTTAAAAATCTTTACAGGAAAATGGCACGGAAATGATCTGATGTGCAGAGACATTTCACTGCAGCTAATGTAGATGGAAAAGCTGTGTACATTTGCAAATACAGTTCCAAATCATATGTGAAGAATGCAACAAAGATGCAAATCATAGAGAAAGCAGACTGTATTGCAATCATCTCTGATGGGTGGTCGAATGTTTGTGGGAATAATTAACGATATCATCTCTACCCCTCAATCAGTATTCTACAAGAGCACAGACACAAGGAACAACAGACACACCAGTCTCTACATTGCAGATGAGCTGAAGGCAGTCATCAATGACTTCGGACCACAGAAGGTATTTACACTGGTGACAGACAATGCTGCAAACATGAAGGATGATTGGTCTAAAGTGGAGGAGTCCTACCCTCACACTATTACACCCATTGGTTGAAATACATAAAAAAGCGTGAAGACGTCTGCCTGAAGCCCATACATGCTTCAGCATACATGTTGGACCCCAAGTATGCTGGCAAGAGCATCCTGTCTGGTGCAGAGATCAACAAGGCCTATGGTGTCATCACTATCGTGTCTTGCCACCTTGGCCTGAATGAGAGCAAGATTCTTGGCAGTCTGGCGAAGTACACTACCAAGCAAGGGCTTTGGGATGGAGATGCAATATGGCAGTCGTGCCAACATATCTCATCAGACACCTGGTGGAAGGGACTTTGCGGATCTGAGGGTCTTTCCCCTGTTGCCTCCATCATCCTCCAAATCCCACCAACATCAGCTGGCTCAGAGCGCACCTTGTTTGGGAACACACACACCAAAGCACGCAACAGCCTGACCAAGGGTTGAAAAATTGGTGGCCATCTGGGCAAATTTGAGGCTTTTTGAGCCTGACAACGAGCCATCTTCAACAAGATTGGAAAGTGACAGTGAAGATGAGGCCTCAGAGTCTGAGGTTCAATAGGTGGACATTGAGGAAGTCCAGGGAGAAGACATGGAAGCATGAGAGGAAGACAACCAAAGCTTAAGATTTTAGACTATCATTTTACAGATGTATATTGAAAATGTTTTTGGGAGATGCGATGGATCGTTCAATATTCCCTTTCTTTTGTTGTTCAGTGAAATCATCCCTTGTGAAGAGTCAACTCAACTAAAGTTCAATTTGTAACTAAATTGTTTTTAAATTTCTATTGGAAGGATTTGATAATTTGCAATTATGTATACAATTATGTATACGTAAAAGGTTTATGTTTCTGTCTCCATATTATATGGTACAAATATCCAATGCAAAAAACATCTACATTTAAATGGTATTAATATTAATTCCCATATATTCCCGTTAATTCCCAGGGAAAGTTTCCACCTCTGAATCTTCCCCAAAATGTGCAACCCTAATCATGCTCTCCTCAGCCAATGTGAGTAAGACCTTTAAACAGGTCAACATTCACAAGGCCGCAGGGCCAGACGGATTACCAGGACGTGTACTTCGAGCATGGGCTGACCAACTGGCAAGTGTCTTCATTGACATTTTCAACCTGTCCCTGTCAGAGTCTGTAATACCAACATGTTTCAAGCAGACCACCATAGTCCCTGTGCCCAAGAACACTAAGGTAACCTGCCTAAATGACTACCAACCCGTAGCACTCACATCTGTAGCCATGAAGTGCTTAGAAAGGCTGGTCATGGCTCACATCAACACAATTATCCCAGAAACCCTAGACCCACTTCAATTTGCATACCGCCCTAACAGATCCACAGATGATGCAATCTCTATTGTGCTCAACACTGCCCTTTCCCACCTGGACAAAAGGAACACCTATGTGAGAATGCTATTCATTGACTACAGCTCAGCGTTCAACACCATTAGCGCCCTCAAAGCTCATTACTAAGCTAAGGACCCTGGGACTAAACACCTCCCTCTGCAACTGGATCCTGGACTTCCTAACGGGCCGCCCCCAGGTGGTAAGGGTAGGTAACAACACATCCGCCACGCTGATCCTCAACACAGGGGCACCTCAGGGGTGTGTGCCCAGTCCCCTCCTGTACTCCCTGTTCACTCATGACTGCACGGCAAGGCACGACTCCAACACCATAATTAAGTTTGCCAATGACACAACAGTGATCTGATCACCGACAACGTCGAGACAGCCTATTAGGAGGTCAGAGACCTGGCCATGTGGTGCCAGGACAACAACCTTTCCCTCAACGTGATCAAGACAAAGGAGATGATTGTGGACTACAGGAAAAGGAGGACTGAGTACGCCCCCATTCTCATCGACGGGGCTGTAGTGGAGCAGGTTGAGAGCTGCAAGATCCTTGGTGTCCACATCACCAACAAACTAACATGGTCCAAGCACACCAAGACAGTCGTGAAGATGGCACAACAAAACATATTCCCCCTCAGGAGACTGAAAATAATTGGCATGGGTCCTCAGATCCTCAAAAGATTCTACAGCTGCACCATCGAGAGCATCCTGACTGGTTGCATCACTGCCTGGTATGGCAACTGCTCGGCCTCCGACCGCAAGGCACTACAGAGGGCAGTGTGTACTGCCCAGTACATCACTGGGGCCAAGCTTCCTGCCATCCAGGACCTCTATACCAGGCGGTGTCAGAGGAAGAGCCTAAAAATTGTCAAAGACTCCAGCCACTCTAGTCATAGACTGTTCTCTCTGCTACCACATGGAAAGTGGTACCGGAGCGCCAAGTCTTGGTCCAAGAGGCTTATAAACAGCTTCTACCCCCAAGCCATAAGTCTCCTGAACATCTAAACAAATGGCTACCCAGACTATTTGCATTGCACCCCCCCCTCTTTTACACCGCTGCTACTCTGTTATAATCTATGCAGAGTCACATGTACAAATGACCTCAATTACTTTGACTAACTGGTGTTCCCGCACATTGACTCTGTACCTGTCCCCTGTATATAGTCTCGCTATTGTTATTTTGCTGCTGCGCTTTAACTACTTGTTACTTTTATTTCTTATTCTTATTCATATTTTTTAAACTGCAATGTTGGTTAAACTGCACCGAACACTGTTGTATCGGAGCATGTGACTAATCAAATTTGATTTGATATGTGGGACCTTATATAGACAGGTGTGTACCTTTTCAAATCATGTCCAATAGACTCCAACCAAGTTGTAAAAACACATGCAAGGATGATCAATGGAATCAGGATGAACCAGACGTCAATTTTGAGTCTCATATAAAAAGTGTCTGAATACTTATGTAAATAAGGTATTTCAGCTTTTATTTGTAAATCATTTGCAAAAATATCTAAAAACCTGTTTTCACTTGGTCATTATGTGGTATTGTGTGTAGATTGATAAGGGGATTTAAAAAAAATGCATTTACGAATAAGGCTGTAACAAAATGTGTAAATAGTGAAGGGGTTCGAATACTTTCCGAAAGGGGCAGAACGACAGGTATATTGCTGGATTAAAACAACCCAGTGTGTTGGGTTGTGACATAAATCCAGCATATTGGGTTGAGGGCTTGACCCAACAGCTGGGTAATATATGTAATCCTTGGGTTATTTTCAGTCATCCTAATTTCAATTTTGCTAGCATATTTTTGCCTTCTATACCATCCCTTTCCGACATGCACAATCAAGATATTTTATTTATTTATTTCACCTTTATTTAACCAGGTAGGCTAGTTGAGAACAAGTTCTCATTTGCAACTGCGACCTGGCCAAGATAAAGCATAGCAGTGTGAGCAGACAACACAGAGTTACACATGGAATAAACAATTAGCAAGTCAATAACACAGTAGAAAACAAAGGGGGGAGTCTATATACAATGTGTGCAAAAGGCATGAGGAGGTAGGCGAATAATTACAATTTTGCAGATTAACACTGGAGTGATAAATGATCAGATGGTCATGTACAGGTAGAGATATTGGTGTGCAAAAGAGCAGAAAAGTAAATAAATAAAAACAGTATGGGGATGAGGTAGGTGAAAATGGGTGGGCTATTTACCAATAGACTATGTACAGCTGCAGCGATCGGTTAGCTGCTCAGATAGCTGATGTTTGAAGTTGGTGAGGGAGATAAAAGTCTCCAACTTCAGCGATTTTTGCAATTCGTTCCAGTCACAGGCAGCAGAGTACTGGAACGAAAGGCGGCCAAATGAGGTGTTGGCTTTAGGGATGATCAGTGAGATACACCTGCTGGAGCGCGTGCTACGGATGGGTGTTGCCATCGTGACCAGTGAACTGAGATAAGGCGGAGCTTTACCTAGCATGGACTTGTAGATGACCTGGAGCCAGTGGGTCTGGCAACGAATATGTAACGAGGGTTAGCCGACTAGAGCATACAAGTCGCAGTGGTGGGTGGTATAAGGTGCTTTAGTGACAAAACGGATGGCACTGTGATAGACTGCATCCAGTTTGCTGAGTAGAGTGTTGGAAGCCATTTTGTAGATGACATCGCCGAAGTCGAGGATCGGTAGGATAGTCAGTTTTACTAGGGTAAGCTTGGCGGCGTGAGTGAAGGAGGCTTTGTTGCGGAATAGAAAGCCGACTCTTGATTTGATTTTCGATTGGAGATGTTTGATATGAGTCTGGAAGGAGAGTTTGCAATCTAGTCAGACACCTAGGTACTTATAGATGTCCACATATTCAAGGTCGGAACCATCCAGGGTGGTGATGCTAGTCGGGCATGCGGGTGCAGGCAGCGATCAGTTGAAAAGCATGCATTTGGTTTTACTAGCGTTTAAGAGCAGTTGGAGGCCACGGAAGGAGTGTTGTATGGCATTGAAGCTTGTTTGGAGGTTAGATAGCACAGTGTCCAATGACGGGCCGAAAGTATATAGAATGGTGTCGTCTGCGTAGAGGTGGATCAGGGAATCGCCCGCAGCAAGAGCAACATCATTGATATATACAGAGAAAAGAGTCGGCCCGAGAATTGAACCCTGTGGCACCCCATAGAGACTGCCAGAGGACCGGACAGCATGCCCTCCGATTTGACACACTGAACTCTGTCTGCAAAGTAATTGGTGAACCAGGCAAGGCAGTCATCCGAAAAACCGAGGCTACTGAGTCTGCCGATAAGAATATGGTGATTGACAGAGTCGAAAGCCTTGGCAAGGTCAATGAAGACGGCTGCACAGTACTGTCTTTTATCGATGGCGGTTATGATATCGTTTAGTACCTTGAGTGTGGCTGAGGTGCACCCGTGACCGGCTCGGGAACCAGATTGCACAGCGGAGAAGGTATGGTGGGATTCGAGATGGTCAGTGACCTGTTTGTTGACTTGGCTTTCGAAGACCTTAGATAGGCAGGGCAGGATGGATATAGGTCTGTAACAGTTTGGGTCCAGGGTGTCTCCCCCTTTGAAGAGGGGGATGACTGCGGCAGCTTTCCAATCCTTGGGGATCTCAGACGATATGAATGAGAGGTTGAACAGGCTGGTAATAGGGGTTGCGACAATGGCGTCAGATAGTTTCAGAAATAGGGGGTCCAGATTGTCAAGGCCAGCTGATTTGTACGGGTCCAGATTTTGCAGCTCATTCAGAACATCTGCTATCTGGATTTGGGTAAAGGAGAACCTGGAGAGGCTTGGGCGAGGAGCTGCCGGGGGGGCGGAGCTGTTGGCCGAGGTTGGAGTAGCCAGGCGGAAGGCATGGCCAGCCGTTGAGAAATGCTTATTGAAGTTTTCGATAATCATGGATTTATCGGTGGTGACCGTGTTACCTAGCCTCAGTGCAGTGGGCAGCTGGGAGGAGGTGCTCTTGTGCTCCATGGACTTCACAGTGTCCCAGAACTTTTTGGAGTTGGAGCTACAGGATGCAAACTTCTGCCTGAAGAAGCTGGCCTTAGCTTTCCTGACTGACTGCGTGTATTGGTTCCGGACTTCCCTGAACAGTTGCATATCACGGGGACTATTCGATGCTATTACAATGAAGATTTTCAAATAATTAATTTCTATTGCATGCATTTTAGAACATACTGTACATCACGTCAGAGAATGTACAAGAATATATACAAATGTTAAATAGCACATTGAAACAAAGCCATATTATCTAAATATGTATTTCACAATATTTCATAAAATAGGATTGATTATTAGAATTGATTTATATTATTTAATGAACCAAACAGTCCAAACATCAGACTAAAGCCTTAGCTGAACTTGATGTGTTTATTTTGCTCCTTTGCACCCCCATTATCTCTACTTTGCACATTCTTCCACTGCAAATCTACCATTCCAGTGCTTTACTTGCTATATTGTATTTACTTTGCCACCATGGCCTTTTTTTTTGCCTTTACCTCCCTTATCTCACCTCATTTGCTCACATTGTACTGTATATAGACTTATTTTTCTACTGTATTATTTATTGACTGTATGTTTCTTTTACTAAAAATGTGCACACTCAGATTGCAATGGGAGAGAAACAACGCCTGAGTGCGTGTGACACAGTCTGTCTTGAGTAGTTATTAACGCAGATCTGTCTATCAGACAGTGCTAGAGCTATTCAATAGATTTTCACATTCACGGAGACACTTCGGCTATCTTAGGTGACAGCACACACACACACACAAAATTCTGTTTTGTCATATAATAATGGTCTCCATTTGGGTCGAGTTAAAGCACTGTTACACAGACCAAGTGTAAAATATTACATTTGAAGGTCTCTTTACTAATGACTCGTTGCTTAATAACTGTATCATTCACCAAGCACTTTTCACAATCCCCAAAAATGTCATATTTGAATTTAAAATAAAATGTGATAAAATGAAAGCGTACCAGAATGCGCTTCAGTAGTTGAACTAAAACAAATGAGCCACATACCGTTACTGTAGGCACAGAGCAGCCACGAATTAATAAAAAAACGAACTAAAAGTACATTTAACAGAGCTATAAGTAGTGCCTTAAGAGCATATTAGCATTGGAATGAGACACTCATGGCTCAGCCATCCATTGATCTATTCATTCACAGGAACACGGAGGGCTGTGCTTCCTGCTGTCCCTTCTCACACTACATACAAGACTAGATACTTATCCACTATTGTTCAGTGGAAAAAATTTATTTTCGCAACAATCTAACTGCGGGGGATTCTGTTCCTTGCTGCTGATCCACAGTGGTCTATAGGAATTCCCATGCTGGGGCACAGTGGGAAAGTTGATATGAAACACAGGGCGGCAGGCTAGCCTAGTGGTTAGAGCATTGGACTGTTAACCGGAAGGTTGCAAGTTCAAACCCCCGAGCTGACAAGATACAAATCTGTTGTTCTGCCCCTGAACAGGCAGTTAACCCACTGTTCCTAAAATAAGAATTTGTTCTTAGCTGACTTGCCTAGTAAAAAAAATAATACAAAAATAAAAAGAGGACTTGAAGCCCACATCCAATGCCCCAAGCAGTGTACTTTGCTCCAATGCCGGTCCACTAATGACTGTAAACCCCTGTGAGCAGTCCCCAAGAGCCAACACAAATGGGTAGGGTCTGGTCACCTCTGCCTGGTGGAGATGCTCAACCATGTTGGACCCAACCTGTTAAGAGAAATCTTTAGATTTTAGAATATGAGAACTTGTGCAAAGCATGGAGGCACACTGAGAATACCATCACGCACTGTATGTTGTATATTTTATAGTCATTTACATCAATCAACACTTACATCTTCCATTAATTTTTTGGCTGGGGCTCATAGGTTAATTTACACAACACTAACCACATTTCCATCCAACCATTTCATGCGGATGAATAACCTGACTCATGGAAAAAGTCACGACCTGGCTGACCGGGCTGATGGGAACATGAAGTGCTGGAACAATTTTATAAATGCCTACAGACAATTTGTTTGTTCGACATGTTGGGATCATTTTGTGTTAAAATGAATTGTGAGAAATGGCGGTGGAAACTCCTTTATAACCATCAAATCGAAGTAAACTTGGAGTCACGCGATGATATGGTGTGCGGTCCTCCCGCTAAAACACAGGAAAGCAAGCAGTTTATTAAGCTACAGATTAAATAAATGACAAACTTCACAGGGTGGTGAATGTGCAAGGTGAAGAGCTTGATGCTCCTTTCCAATAAATGTTGAGGGTCTTATTCTGGTGACATGATGATAAATGCTTGGCTCCTGTTTGACAAATGAAAAATAATATTGCTGTTATCCATAAGAATCTCATAATGTAGGTAGCCTACCCCCACTGTGTGTGCAAGCTGTTGGCTAGAGGGCATATGCCAAGACCAGAGTGGGCACATTTGGTATATTTATTCATTTATTTCATCTTTATTTAACCAGGTAGGCTAGTTGAGAACAAGTTCTCATTTACAACTGTGACTTGGCCATGATAAAGCAAAGCAGTTCAACACATACAATACAGAGTTACACATGGAATAAACAAACATACAGTCAATAATACAGTAGAAAAAGTCTATATAAAGTGTGTGCAAATGAGGTAGGATAAGAGAGATAAGGCAATAAATAGGCCGTGGTGGTGAAGTAATTACAATATAGCAATTAAACACTGGAATGATAGATGTGCAGAAGATGAATGTGCAAGTAGAGATACTGGGGTGCAAAGGAGCAAAATAAATAAATACAGTATGGGGATGGGGTAGTTGGATGGGCTATTTACAGATGGGCTATGTACAGGTGCAGTGATCTGTGAGCTGCTCTGACAGCTGGGGCTTAAAGCTAGTGAGGGAGATAGTCTCCAGCTTTAATGATTTTTACAGTTTGTTCCAGTCATTGGCAGCAAAGAACAGGAAGGAAAGGCAGCCAAATGTGTTAAGGCAGGGTAGGATAGATATAGGTCTGTAGCAGTTTGGGTCTAGAGTGTCTCCCCCTTTGAAGAGGGGGATGACCGCAGCAGCTTTCCAATCTTTGGGAATCTCAGACGATACGAAAGAGAGGTTGAATAGGCTAGTAATAGGGGTTGCAACAATTTCAGATGATCATTTTAGAAAGAGAGGGTCCAGATTGTGTAGCCCGGCTGATTTGTAGGGATCCAGATTTTGCCGCTCTTTCAGAACATCAGCTATCTGGATTTGGGTGAAGGAGAAATGGGGGAGGGTTGGGCAAGTTGCTGTGGGGGGTGCAGGGCTGTTGCCCGGGGTAGGGGTAGCCAGGTGGAAAGCATGGCCAGCCGTAGAAAAATGCTTATTGAAATTCTCAATTATAGTGGATTTATTGGTGGTGACAGTGTTTCCTAGCCTCACTGCAGTGGGCAGCTGGGAGGAGGTGCTCTTATTCTCCATGGACTTTACAGTGTCCCAGAACTATTTTGAGTTTGAGCTATAGGATGCAAATTTCTGCTTGAAAAAGCTAGCCTTAGCTTTCCCTAACTGCCTGTGTATATTTGTTCCTAACTTCCCTTACAAGTTGCATTTCACGGGGGCTATTCAATACTAATGCAGAACACCACAGGATGTTTTTGTGCTGGTGAAGGGCAGTCAGGTATGGAGAGAACCAAGGGCTAGATCTTTTCCTGGTTCTAAATTTTTTGAATGGGGCATGCATATTTAAGATGGTGAGGAAGGCACTTTTAAAGAATAACCAGGCATCCTCTACTGACAGGATGAGGTCAATATCCATCCAGGATACCTGGGCCACGTCGATTAGAAAGGCCTGCTCGCTGAAGTGTTTTAGGAAGCGTTTGACAGTGATGAGGGGTGGTCGTTTGACTGCAGGCAATGAGGCAGTGATCGCTGAGATCTTGGTTGAAAACAGCAGAGGTGTATTTGGAGGGCAAGTTAATTAGATGATATCTATGAGGGTGCCCATGTTTACAGATTTGGGGTTGTACCTGGTGGGTTCCTTGATCATTTGTGTGAGATTGAGGGCATCTATCTTAGATTGTAGGATGGCCGGGGTGTTAAGCATGTCCCAGTTTACGTCACCTAGCAGTACGAGCACTGAAGATAGATGGGGGGGCAATCATTTCACATATGGCGTCCAGGGCACAGCTGGGGGCAGAGGGTGGTCTATAGCAAGCGGAAACGGTGAGAGACTTGTTTCTGGAAAGGTGGATTTTTAAAAGTAGAAGCTTGAATTGTTTGGGTACAGCCCTGGATAGTAAGGCTATATCTGCAGTAGATTGCAATCCCCGCCCCCTTTGGCAGTTCTATCTTGACGAAAAATATTATAGTTAGGGATGGAAATTTCAGGAGTTGTACGCAACAGTTTGTCACAAAACCAATCAGTACAGTTGAAAATGCGATGGAAATCCATTTCACTTGCATCTTTTAATTCGGTACATTTAACGGCAAAAGTAATTTACGTGCACTGTCATCACACACAGCTTTTTATCCACAAAAAGTCCAGTGTTTGCTGGAAACATCTCCGGTGAGAAAATGTGCATATTGTTTAATGCAGATTTGAGAATATTCGCATGAAAATCTGTCACAAATGTGATGGAAACCTTCCTAATGTCTTGGAGTATGCAGTTATGCGTTACAGAGTTTGGAGTGGTGTTCCTTTCATTAAATGTTTACAAAATGCCATCATCTAATTTACTCGTCAATCTCCCTTTGCCTATGCACTATTTAAAAACTTTCTTTCTGGTCTCATTGAAGCTGGGTCGGAATGTCTTCCTGCCTATCTTGTAAACTGATGTTGGGAGGAGCACTGGCAGTCTTAGTGACGTCTTCAAGTGACATCACCTTGTGTATCTGGAGAGATGAATGTTTAGTGAATAACTTGATTAGAAATTAGCATCTCAAATCAAATCAAATTTTATTTGTCACATACACATGGTTAGCAGATGTTAATGCGAGTGTAGCGAAATGCTTGTGCTTCTAGTTCCGACAATGCAGTAATAACGAACAAGTAATCTAACTAACAATTCCAAAAAAACTACTGTCTTATACACAGTGTAAGGGGATAAAGAATATGTACATAAGGATATATGAATGAGTGATGATACAGAGCAGCATAGGCAAGATACAGTAGATGATATCAAGTACAGTATATACATATGAGATAAGTATGTAAACCAAGTGGCATGGTTAAAGTGGCTAGTGATACATGTATTACATAAGGATGCAGTCGATGATATAGAGTACAGTATCAACGTATGCATATGAGATGAATAATGTAGGGTAAGTAACATTATATAAGGTAGCATTGTTTAAAGTGGCTAGTGATATATTTACATCATTTCCCATCAATTCCCATGATTAAAGTGGCTGGAGTAGAGTCAGTGTCATTGACAGTGTGTTGGCAGTAGCCACTCAATGTTAGTGGTGGCTGTTTAACAGTCTGATGGCCTTGAGATAGAAGCTGTTTTTCAGTCTCTCGGTCCCAGCTTTGATGCACCTGTACTGACCTCGCCTTCTGGATGACAGCGGGGTGAACAGGCAGTGGCTCGGGTGGTTGATGTCCTTGATGATCTTTATGGCCTTCCTGTAGCATCGGGTGGTGTAGGTGTCCTGGAGGGCAGGTAGTTTGCCCCGGTGATGCGTTGTGCAGACCTCACTACCCTCTGGAGAGCCTTACGGTTGAGGGCGGTGCAGTTGCCATACCAGGCGGTGATACAGCCCGCCAGGATGCTCTCGATTGTGCATCTGTAGAAGTTTGTGAGTGCTTTTGGTGACAAGCCGAATTTCTTCAGCCTCCTGAGGTGAAGAGGCGCTGCTGCGACGATGCTGTCTGTGTGAGTGGACCTCAGTTTGTCTGTGATGTGTATGCCGAGGAACTTAAAACTTGCTACCCTCTCCACTACTGTTCCATCGATGTGGATTGGGGGTGTTCCCTCTGCTGCTGAAGTCCACAATCATCTCTGACGTTGAGTGTGAGGTTATTTTCCTGACACCACACTCCGAGGGCCCTCACCTCCTCCCTGTAGGCCGTCTCGTCGTTGTTGGTAATCAAGCCTACCACTGTTGTGTCGTCCGCAAACTTGATGATTGAGTTGGAGGCGTGCATGGCCACGCAGTCGTGGGTGAACAGGGAGTACAGGCACCAACAGCAGGGTCATTTCAAACAATACTTGCACTTTGAGAGTATCATTGGCCTGCTTCTCTCTGGACTGGCGAAGCAAAGTTTTTTTGCCCTTGAAGACTGATCCAGTGATCAGTGAGTTTCCCCAAGCAGTCCAGGTTTAAAATGTAGAAGTCCTGAGCAATCTGTAATAAAGCAAACAATACAATTTTTGTACTATTTGATTTTACTTCATTTTTTTACAAACAAAAACACATTGCCAAAAACAATAGACAACTTTACATTTACATACTGTATATATCCACAAACATTAATGACATCACACTTGCTCAGATCCACATGTTCCCATCGTATTCACACCCACTGCTGTTTCTAATGCTTGTGAGACTCTGCACCATATCACTTAAAATTGTGTTATTTTGTTGACAAACAATTACTTTTCCATTGCAGTCAACCACTAGTCAATCACTAGTCTGACTAACACCTAACTCTTGGAAGTCCTCCTGATTTCAGAGTCTGGAATGGCTCGCCGACTGTCTTGGCTCCATTCTGTCTGGTCCACTGAGCCCTCTGGATCCCGGTCTCCTTCATGTTCCTGGTTTGCAGGCCAGATTTTTTTCAGTCACTTGGTCATCTGGGCTGCCCTCTCACATTTGACTCTGTTGTGAGCAGAAAGAATTCAATGAATTATAAGTTCCTTTTAACAATCAGTTTTCAAAATAGACAAATCTTTCAGCACCTGGGGAGCAGTTGTTGTTGGGGGTAAACTGCCTTGCTCAAGGGTAGAATGGCAGATTGTTCCACCTTGCTGCCTCTGGGAATCAGCGACCTATCAGTTATTGGCCCAACACTCCTAACCACTAGGCTTAACTGCTAGGGTGGAGATTTTAAGGGACAGTTTTACCAACATTTCTAAATTAAATACTTTGAGGGAAGCCAGGCCAAATGGTTGAACAAAGGCAATGGAGTGAGGAAGGAGCTAAATGTATAGGAGCAGCAGTAGTTTCGAGCTTAGAAAGGCAGGCCAGTATTCAAATCCCCGAGCTGCCTGCAGGGAAATCTGCGGGGAGCGATCTGCCAGCCAGAGGGTTACCAGTACAATATCGCTGTATACTACCTACTGCTGTTGTTCCCTTGAGCAAGGCACTTTACCCAGCCTGTGATGTGTGTGTTGTGTGTCAGGTTGGTCACTGTGACAGAATATCTGTACAAATGACCATTAAAGCAAGCATGGTTAAATGAAGGCCAGACTATCTATGGTAGCTGTGCATGTAATGTGTCTAGTCACAAGGTTCTAAGAGGCTCTGGTGAAGTTAAGTCTTTCAAGTCTCTATCAACGTTGCACTATTGGCTATCGATGACAATGTTGAAGAAGTAGATGCTGTTTTTCACAAGGTCAATGAAAATCAGTGTTTGAAAATGAGATCTGTCCCTATTCTCAAAAATGGATTTCTCAGTTTTACTTATCCTCAAAAGTTTGGAATCAAAGAGGTCAGGTTCCATTTATCCAGTGTATCTTTACAAAGCTGTCCATTCATTGGCCTTAACCTCTGCATTTAAGTACACTGCTCAAAAAAATAAAGGGAACACTTAAAACCTCTTGCTCCTACTTGAGACGCAGACGTCCCAACTAGAGCTCTGGAAATGCAAATGCGCTACGCTAAACGCTAATAGTATTAGTTAAAACGCAAACGTTCATTAAAATACACATGCAGGGTATTGAATTAAAGCTACACTCGTTGTGAATCCAGGCACCAAGTCAGATTTTTAAAATGCTTTTCGGCGAAAGCATGAGAAGCTATTATCTGATAGCATGTAACACCCCAAAAGACCCGTAGGGGATGTAAACAAAATAATTAGCATAGTCGGCGCTACACAAACCGCACAATAAAATATAAAACATTCATTACCTTTGACCATCTTCTTTGTTGGCACTCCTTGATGTCCCATAATCAATACTGGGTCTTTTTTTCGATTAAATCGGTCCATATATAGCCTAGATATCGATCTATGAAGACTGTGATAAACAGAAAAAAATAGCGTTTCATAACGTAACGTCATTTTTTAAAAGTTAAAAAGTCGACGATAAACTTTCACAAAACACTTCGAAATACTTTTCTAATGCAACTTTAGGTATTAGTACACGTTAATAAGCGATAAAAATCATCAGGAGGCGATGTAAATTCGATAGGTGGTCGTCTGGAAAAAATGTCCGGAAAAAAACCAATACATCAAGTTGGAGGTCGGAGGGAATCGGTTCCCTTGGGTCGGTTCTACCAAGAATCAAATCCGAAGCAAATGAGAAGACTCTAGACATCCTGTGGAAGCTGTAGGTACTGCAACCTCGGCCTCATTTAATACGGTTCACCTTTAACAATGGGTTGAAGTGGCGCATGGATATTTTTTTCCACTTTCAGTGATCAGATTTTCCTGCGCTTTTCGATGAAACAGACGCTCTGTTATAGTCACAGCCGTGATTTAACCAGTTTTAGAAACGTGAGAGTGTTTTCTATCCACACATACTAATCATATGCATATACTATATTCCTGGCATGAGTAGCAGGACGCCAAAATGTTGCGCGATTTTTAACAGAATGTTCGAAAAAGTAGGGGGCAGGCTTAAGAGGTTTAAACACAATGTAACTCCAAGTCAATCACACTTCTGTGAAATCAAACTGTCCACTTAGGCAACAACACTGATTGACAATAAATTTCACATGCTGTTGTGCAAATGGAATAGACAACAGGTGGAAATTATAGGCATTTAGCAAGACACCCCCAATAAAGGAGTGGTTCTGCAGGTGGGGACCACAGACCACTTCTCAGTTCCTATGCTTCCTGGCTGATGTATTGGTCACTTTTGAATGCTGGCGGTGCTTTCACTCTAGTGGTAGCATGAGACGGAGTCTACAACCCACACAAGTGGCTCAGGTAGGCAGCTCATCCAGGATGGCACATCAATGCGAGCTGTGGCAAGGTTTGCTGTGTCTGTCAGCGTAGTGTCCAGAGCATGGAGGCGCTACCAGGAGACAGGCCAGTACATCAGGAGATGTGGAGGATGAGGGAGGGCAACAACCCAGCAGCAGGACCGCTACCTCCGCCTTTGTGCAAAGAGGAGCACTGCCAGAGCCCTGCAAAATGACCTCCAGCAGGCCACAAATGTGCATGTGTCTGCTCAAACAGTCAGAAACAGACTCCATGAGGGCCCAATGTCCACAGGTGGGGGTTGTGCTTACAGCCCAACACCGTGCAGGACGTTTGGCATTTGCCAGAGAACACCAAGATTGGCAAATTCGCCACTGGCGCCCTGTGCTCTTCACAGATGAAAGCAGGTTCACACTGAGCACATGTGACAGACGTGACAGTCTGGAGACGCTGTGGAGAACGTTCTGCTGCCTGCAACATCCTCCAGCATGACCGGTTTGGCGGTGGGTCAGTCATGGTGTGGGGTGGCATTTCTTTGGGGGGCCACACAGCCCTCCATGTGCTCACCAGAGGTAGCCTGACTGCCATTAGGTATCGAGATGAGATCCTCAGACCCCTTGTGAGACCATACGCTGGTGTGGTTGGCCCTGGGTTCCTCCTAACGCAAGACAATGCTAGACCTCATGTGGCTGGAGTGTGTCAGCAGTTCCTGCAAGAGGAAGGCATTGATGCTATGGACTTGCTCGCCCGTTCCCCAGACCTTAATCCAATTGAGCACATCATGTCTCGCTCCATCCACCAACGCCACGTTGCACCACAGACTGTTCAGGAGTTGGCGGATGCTTTAGTCCAGATCTGGGAGGAGATCCCTCAGAAGACCATCCGCCACATCAGGAGCATGCCCAGGCGTTGTAGGGAGGTCATACAGGCACGTGGAGGTCACACACACACACTACTGAGCCTCATTTTGACTTGTTTTAAGGACATTACATCAAAGTTGGATCAGCCTGTAGTGTGGTTTTCCACTTTAATTTTGAGTGTGACTCCAAATCCAGACCTCCATGGGTTGATAAATTTGATTTCCATTGATAATTTGTGTGATTTTGTTGTCAGCACATTCAACTAAGTAAAGAAAAAAGCATTTAATAAGAATATTTCATTAATTCAGATCTAGGATGTGTTATTTTAGTGTTCCCTTAATTTTTTTTAGCAGTGTATATAAATAAATAAATGTTAGAAACATAGCTAGCTAGACTAAATTGGCTACAACAAATTCAAGATAAATAGAAAAAAAAAAAAAAAAAGAGTTTAACTAGGCAAGTCAGTTAAGAACAAATTCTTACTTTCAATGACGGCCTAGGAAAAAAGTGGGTTAACTGCCTTGTTCAGGGGCAGAACGACAGATTTGTACTTTGTCAGCTCGGGGATTCGAACTTGCAACCGTTACTAGTACAACGCTCTAACCACTAGGCTAACAGGAATTGCACCGATCCTCCTCAACTTCATAAGTCTGATTAAAGCTGCCACTGTCAGAAAACCAATACAGTAACAGTAGCTAACTCAATTAATCACCATGCAAGGATGAGATAAGCCTGCCTAATAGCTTGGTTAAATTAACCCAGATGGAGATTAAGTAAAATCTAGCTATGCTAATTTAGCTAGCCAGCTAACTGTGCTAACGAGTGAAACAGTGTCCAAGACAGTCCTGAAGAAATGTCAGACTTAGCTAGCTACCGTTACAGACACTGACATAGTTAGTTAGCTAGCTAGCCAAACACCGTCAAAAAAACATAGATTTTGTTATATTCCACAACACTTCAGTAAGCTAGATTTAAGAGCATGGTCGCAAGGCTAACGATCAAGCTAACGTTAGTTAGGTACCTTATTATGATAAGACAACCTATTTTACCTGAATGACCATAAAATGAATTTGCAAGGGTTTTCAGTCAACCAAAAAAAAACCTTAGTCTGTCGAAATAACATTATCCGTTTTCCACTCGTCAATCACTCAGTCACATTAGAACTAGAACACTTGCAAGTATTCTGGTGGATTTCACTCGCTTGTAGCGTGAGAATTAACCCACTGGCTCAGTCAAATATCGATAACACAGCATCAACCACCAAACCTTGCTGTATTTACAGAAAAAAATCCAACTATTGACCCATTGCCTGCATCCCAGCAATTGGGTCATCCAAACAACCCAACATTTTTTTAACTTACCTCTCAAAGCCATGCATGAAAGAAGCCTTGACCTGTCTGGTGCACACATATTTCTCTGCCCTCAGTTTTACTGAAAGCCTCAATATGTATTTTTGCCTGGTAACTGATTGCATCTAGAAATAGAGAAGGAACGACACATGTTCAAGATTAAAGTGATGGGCGTTTCCGGCTCTTTTCAGTGAGCCGGCTCGTTCGACTCAGCTCACCAAAAAGAGCTGTCTCTTTTGGGTCCCAAACAGCTCTTTAAAAAAAAAAAAATTGTATTTTTTCAAGTCAAACAGTTTGCGATAGTGTAACGGTTTTCTTCTGGTGAAAGAAGAGAGGCAGACCAAAATGCAGCGTGGTTAGTTCTGTACATCTTTAATAAAGATGAAAATACAACAATCTACAAAACAAGAAACGTGAAAAAACCAAAACAGTCCTATTTTGTGCCACAAACACAAAGACAGGAACAATCACCCACCAAAACCCAACACAAAACAGGCTACCTAAATATGGTTCCCAATCAGAGACAATGACTAACACCTGCCTCTGATTGAGAACCATATCAGGCCAAACATAGAAATAGACAAACCAGACACACAACATAGAATGCCCACCCAGCTCACGTCCTGACCAACACTAAAACAAGGAAAACACACAAGAACGATGGTCAGATAGATAGTTTGACTATGATTGGTGTTAAAACAATTATAATTAAATTAGTAAATGAAATCATAGTCTAACTTAACCATAATGTATTTAAAAATGCATTGGTTTGTTATGAAAAAGAATGCTATTAAAAATGTGCATTTAAAGTAGAACTTTTAATGTATACAAACAAAGTGCATATAAATCTAACCATTCAAAATTAATACAATCTGAACAGCAAAATATAATACTGCACCATATCAAAGACAAATAAATAAACATTTGCAAAACTGCAGCATCCCACAAATTGAAATAAATGTAAAAAAGGATGCTATTACACATGTGCATTTAAAGTAGAACTTTTTAATGTATATAAACAAAGTGGATATAAATGTAACAATTCTAAATTAATACAATCTGAACAACATAATAATAGTATATTGCTCCATATCAAAGAAAACAAATAACAATGTGCAAACTGCAGCATCCCAGTTAAAACATTAAACTGGTCCCTCTTTTCTCTCTCTTCTTTATTGCCATGTTATAACCAGCAACACACAGCAATGATGACCATATTTTGCTTTTCTGAGAGATATGCATTCAGAAATGCAAGCTGCCTCACTTTTGAGGGGCTGGTGCGGGTTCTTCTCTCAGTAATTATGGGTGTCCATCAACTCTGTCACATGTCCTGTGGTTACATTTGCTTCTCTCAGGCGGCTGGCTGTGATTCGCTGCAGACCCTTACACAGGAGTATCATTTTTGAGGCTGTCACATTGCTGAAAAGAGAGAACAGTAACTTATTAGTTCAGGTTCATGTTTTGTCTACTGATACTACATTCCACTTCTGCTCATATACATATATAATACTGGATTAAATAATGATGTAGTAATAACTGCTTGCTGTACCTCTCTCCATTGCTCTCCACAGTGACCCGCTTAAAGGGTTCCAGGATTCTGCACACCTCCTCCACCACCTCCCATTCCTCTTGGGTCAGAGCATCAACAGGTACATGGACAATGGCCAGGGTAGAGATGATACTCCATGATACTACATGGCGTCCTTTGACTGAAGAAACCGCTTCAACATATAAAATGTTGAATTCCACCTTGTAGTTCAGTCTTGTTTAGGCCTCAGCTCAGACATCCCCATCTGGCGTTGTGTAGACTTTAGTTTTTCAGCACCTACTGTGCTCATGTGGAAGGATTCCACAGCTGCTTTCACTTTGTCCACAGTGGGCTTCATCACCTTCAGAGCATCTCTTACAATCAGGTTGATTGTGTGGGCAAGACCTGGATCATTTTAACATTTTCATGACTTTGGTTATGTTGGCTGCATTGTCGCTAACACAATAGATCACTTTTCCATCTACTTGCCATTCTCTGGCCACTCTCAAAAGTTCCTCTGCCAAGTTCTCTGAGGTGTGTCTGTCGCTGAACTCAAAGCAGTCCAGTCGACAGCTAGACATCGAGAAATCTTCAATGAAGTGACATGTAACTGACATGTCAGAAGTGGTTACCCCTGATGTCCAGCAGTCAGTGGTAAGGCAAACTGCAGTAGCTTTCTGGAATCTTTCCCGCACTGAAGCCTGTGTGCTCTCGTACAGTTGTGGAATAAGTGATTTTTAAAGGGTTTTCCTGCTTGTAATTGTGTACATTGGATTTAGACTATTACATTAATTTCTAAAACCTCTGTCCTGGCTGGAAATCGGTGGCAATCATTTTAGCCATTTTGGCCTTGTTTTGCTACAGACAGACTTTGGCATAAACTGGTCCATAGAAGACTGCGTTGTTGTTGGTCACGGAGTAGGCTTACTTGACTGAGTGGATACATCTCCCTGTGTTGGGGTGCTGGCTCCACCACTATTGTCACGTTCTGACCTTAGTTCCTTTATTATGTCTTTGTGTTAGTTTGGTCAGGGCGTGAGTTGGGGTGGGTAGTCTGTTCTTTTTTCTATGGTGTGTTTATGTGTTTGGCCTAGTATGGTTCTCAATCAGAGGCAGGTGTCGTTCGTTGTCTCTGATTGAGAATCAAACTTAGGAAGCCTGTTTTCCCCATTTTAGTTGTGGGTGATTATTTCCCGTATCTGTGTTTTCCATCCGCCCGTTCCATACGTTTTGTGTAGTGTTCCGTTTTTATTAAAGATATGACGAACACTTACCCTGCTGCATATTGGTCCGATCTGTCATACTCCTCGCCAGAGGAAGACGAATTTCTTAACAGAATCACCCACCACAACCGGACCAAGCAGCGTGGTAACCAGCAGCAGAGGGTTCTGGACTCCTGGACATGGGAGGAGATTTTGGAAGGTAGGGGACCCTGGGCACAGGCTGGAGAATATCGCCACCCCCGGGAAGAGCTGGAGGCAGCCAAAGCCGAGCGGCGGCATTATGAGAAGCTAGCACGGCAGCGCAACAGGGATGAGAGGCAGCCCCAAAAATGTATTGGGGGGAGCACACGGGGAGTGTGACTAAGTCTAGTAGGAGACCTGAGCCAACTCCCCATGTTTACAGTGGAGAGAGGTGGACCGGGCAGGCATCGTGTTATGCCATGAGGCGCACGGTGTCCCCAGTGCGCTACATAGCAGCTCCTCGTATCGACCGGGCTAGAGTGGGCATGGAGCCAGGTGCTATGAAGCCGGCTCAGCGCATCTGGTCTCCAGTGCGTCTCCTCGGCCCGGGGTATATGGCACCAGCCCTACGCACGGTGTCCCCGGTTCGCCAGCACAGCCCAGTGCGGTCTGTTCCACCCCGCCGCACTGGCCGGGCTACAGGGAGTATCCAGCCAGGACAGGTTGTGCAGGCTCGTGCTCGAGACCTCCAGTGCGCCTCCACGGTCCGGTTCATCTGGTGCTTCCTCCACGCACCAGGCCTCCGGTGGCAGCCCCACGCACCAGGCTGTCTCTCCGTCTCCTCCTGCAAGATGCTCCCTCCTGTCCAGCGCTTCCAGGTGCTCCCGCCTGTCCAGCGCTTCCAGAGTCTTCCTCCTGTCCAGCGCTGCCAGAGTCTTCGGTCAGTCTTCCGGAGCCGCCCGTCTGTCCCGAGCTGCCGGAGCCGCCCGTCTGTCCGGAGCTGCCGGAGCCGCCCGTCTGTCCCGAGCTGCCGGAGCCGCCCGTCAGTCACGAGCTGCCGGAGCCGCCCGTCAGTCACGACCTGCCGGAGCCGCCCGTCAGTCACGAGCTGCCGGAGCCGCCCGTCAGTCAGGAGCTGCCGGAGCCGCCCGTCAGTCAGGAGCTGCCGGAGCCGCCCGTCAGTCAGGAGCTGCCGGAGCCGCCCGTCAGTCAGGAGCTGCCGGAGCCGCCCGTCAGTCAGGAGCTGCAGTCAGGAGCCGCCCGTCAGTCAGGAGCTGCCGGAGCCGCCCGTCAGTCAGGAGCTGCCGGAGCCGCCCGTCAGTCAGGAGCTGCCAGAGCCGCCCGTCAGTCAGGAGCTGCCAGAGCCGCCCGTCAGTCAGGAGCTGCCAGAGCCGCCCGTCAGTCAGGAGCTGCCAGAGCCGCCCGTCACTCCGGCGCTGCCAAAGTCGCCCTTCACTCCGGCGCTGCCAAATTCGCCCTTCACTCCGGTGCTGCCAAAGTCACCCTTCACTCCGATACTACCGGAGTCTCCCATATATTTGAGACCCGCGGCAAGGGTCCCCAGTCCGAGGTCGGGGGGAGGGTCGTCGCTCCCAAGGCGCCACTTAAGTGGGCCGAGACTATGGTGGAGTGGGGTCCAAGTCCCGCGCCAGAGCCGCCACCACGGACAGACGCCCACCCAGACCCTCCTCTATAGGTCCAGGTTTTGCGGCCAGAGTCCGCACCTTTGAGGGGGGGTACTGTCACGTTCTCACCTTAGTTCCTTTATTATGTCTTTGTGTTAGTTTGGTCAGGACGTGAGTTGGGGTGGGTAGTCTATGTTCTTTTTTGTATGTTGTGTTTATGTGTTTGGCCTAGTATGGTTCTCAATCAGAGGCAGGTGTCGTTCGTTGTCTCTGATTGAGAATCATACTTAGGTAGCCTGTTTTCCCCATTTTAGTTGTGGGTGATTATTTTCCGTATCTGTGTTTTCCACACAGAACTGTTTCGTTTTCGTTTTGTGTCGTGATCCGTTTTTATTGAAGATATTACAAACACTTACCACGCTGCATATTGGTCCGATCCTTCTTACTCCTCCTCAGATGAAGAGGAGGACGAAAACCGTTACAACTATCACTAGCAGGCCCGCTAGTTTCTCGAAGCTCCGCTACAGCTAGCTTCACAGTTGGGTGCACAGTTCACATATACCGGTGTAGGTTGTGCGTAGAACCTGCTTTATATGAGATTTTATTTTGGCAAATTCTACACTGTGTTCTAACATTGTCTACATTATTAACATGCATCCAAGCTACTCATTTTCCAGCTGTTGTTTTCACAGCTGTCCTTTCTCTCTCTCCTCGGCTGCTCAATGTGTGACTGTGTGAGTTGGCTCGGCTCTCCCTCACGCATCTTTGGGTCATTGGTTGACACTGCGTGTCTGATTGACAGGAACAACAGGTGAGGCTGTTAGTATGAGCAGACAGTCAGAACAAATGTGTGCGCTTGCGCATTTAGGCCTACATTATATTATTTCTTTTTTCGTTCTTTGAATGAGTTAAATCTATTCATTTAAATCTTTAGATTTTTCATATCTTAATTTTTAAATATTTTTAGAAATAGATTCAGCTCTTCTGACATACGAGCCGACTCCCAATGTTCACCTACAAGAGCCCGGCTCTTAGAGCCAACTCGTTCGCAAACTACAAGATGAGCAGGGAAGGCTCCAAGATGGCAGCTTGAGCACACGCTTCCTACCGAGCTCTGCATAGCAACTTTTGAAAAATAGTGAAAAGTATAATATTTTGAACAACCAAATGAATACTTTGCTTGCTAAAAACACCAGGTGATTGATGATTTAAGATGATATTTTCCAAAATGTCACAGCGCGCTGACAGAAAGAGAAATCTTATGGCTACCACCTCAGCTAGCAATGCTCAGGCATCATCCAACGTTGTTATACAGGAGGCAAATGCTTTGATTGACAACTGCCACAACTATACTGGCCTGACAGATTCTATGACACTTACGGTGTCAGATGAGGATTTTTCTTTTAAGTCTATAACCCCAAGCAAACCTCCAGCTTCCAAGAAACGCATGTTTGAACTGGGCCCAGATGCTGCTGCCAATAATGTTATCGCCACTCTTTCCATGCTCATCATTACAAGGTCTGATGCCATACAGAAAATGGTTGGCGACAACGCAATGAAAAGCGAGGGCTTAAAAAAAACAGTTGAGTTTGCATGCATTGAAATCAAGGATGTTAAGAAGAAAGTTGCCCACATCGAAAAGCGTGTCGAAAAGGAGGAGGGAAAGATGGACTTGTGCCAAATAAGAATTGTGGAACTCGAAAGCTACTCAAGATGGTGGAATCTGAGACTGTATGGAGTTCCGGAGGCAGATGTGGAGAATGTGCGGCAAGAGACCATCAAAGTCAGCCTTCTCCTCGGGTAAGGTAGCTTGGCAAAGCTAGCAGATGTTGTCGACACGGTTACATCTGCTCCTGCAACGCCCTCTACTGCTCATACTGTGTCTCCTTGACCTGCCGCCACTCCCCCAGTACTCTCTCCCCCTCCCCGTGTGTGTGTGTGTGTGTGTAATTGTGTGGGCAGAGACAGGTGTGCTGGAGTCAGAGCAGATCCCCACAAGCTGCAACCTGTTTCATAATCAAGACCTCTACAAATACTCAGTCCTGCCACTTCCACACTGCCAGATTGTAACTTCTGCTCAGTCAGTCTATGCTTCTAGCCGTTTGTTATTATTAGATCCTGTTAACCTGTTGTGCCTTTTTTCCTTGTCTGACGCTGTTTTCCTCTCCGCTTCAGTTCCGCCCGCTCTGACTCTGGTCCCTGTCTCCAGTTCCATGTCTCATCATCCTGCTACTCTGTTCTGGATCCCCCACTCTACTACTCCCTTTTATTCCCTTCTGGACCTGCTTACCCTGTCCCAACACCTCTCGCTCTTGCCTCAGCCTCCGCACCTGGTTTCCTGCAACCCACCCGAGCTTCCCTTGGCCTGCACTCCATCTTCCCCCTGTGTTTCAATAAATACCTTGGTTACTTCCCCTCGTCTGAGTCTGCTCCTGGGTTCCCCTTTTCCACTCCTCGTAACAAACACTATACATCGCCTCGGCTCGAGAAGGCAGGATTCAAGCCCAGAGGTGTCATTCTCCAGTTCACATCACAGATCTACAGGGATGCCACTTGGAAAGCAGCCAAGAAATCTACCTTCCTACAGGACAACAATCTGCAGTTTGCTGAAGACCTCTCGAAAGCAGACAGAGAAAGGAGAGAGAAACTGTGGCCAGCTGTGGAAAAAGCATGCAAAGAGGGGAAAGAGGCTTACTTCATCAGAGGGCGCACTTTCATCAACAGATCCGAAATCAACCTTCCTCCTTGAGGACTGTATGACTGTGCTCGGTGGTCAACATAGGCCACCTAGATAGTTACCTCTGATGTGAGCAGATCCCACTCCCGGCTCTAAGGCGATTTAACTTTCATTGTAACAGCACAGGACTACCGGAGTAATGGATATTAACTATTTTATGCATGACACAAGTAATTTTTCCAACAATTGTTTACAGACAGATTATTTCACTTATAATTCACTGTATCACAATTCCAGTGGTTCAGAAGTTTACATACACTAAGTTGACTGTGCCTTTAAGCAGATTGGACAATTCCAGAAAATGATGTCATGCTTTAGAAGCTTCTGATAGGCTAACTGACATCATTTGAGTCAAGGTGTACCTGTGGATGTACCTTCCAACTCAGTGCCTCTTTGCTTGACATCTTGGGAAAATCAAAATAAATCAGCCAAGACCAAAAAATATTGTAGACCTCCACAAGTCTGGTTCATCCTAAGGAGCAATTTCCAAATGCCTGAAGGTACCACGTTCATCTGTACAAACAACAGTACGCAAGTATAAACACCATGGGACCACGCAGCCGTCATACCGCTCAGGAAGGAGACATGTTCTGTCTCCTAGAGATTAACGTACTTTGGTGCGAAAAGTGCAAATCAATCCCAGAACAACAGCAAAAGACCTTGTGAAGACGCTGGGGGAAACAGGTACAAAAGTATCTATATCCACAGTAAAACGAGTCCTATATCGACATAATCTGAAAGGCCGCTCAGCAAGGAAGAAGCCACTGCTCCAAAACCGCCATAAAAAAGCCAGACTGCGGTTTGCAACTGCACATGGGGACAAAGATCATACTTTGTCCTCATCTGATGAAACAAAAATAGAACTGTTTGGCTATAATGACCATCATCATGTTTGGAGGAAAAAGCGGGAGGCTTGCAAGCAGAACACCATCCCAACCGTGAAGCACAGGGGTGACAGCATCATGTTGTGGAGGTGCTTTGCTGCAGGAGGGATTAGTGCACTTCACAAAATAGATGGCATCATGAGGCAGGGAAAATTATGTGAATATATTGAAGCAACATCAAAGACACCAGCCAGTTAAAGCTTGGTCGCAAATTGGTCTTCCAAATGGACAATGACCCCAAGCATACTTGGCAAAATGGCTTAAGGACAACAAAGTCAAGGTATTGGAGTGGCCATCACAAAGCCCTGACGTCAATCCTATAGAACATTTGTGGGCAGAACCGAAAAAGCGTGTGTGAGCAAGAAGGCCTTACAAACCTGACTCAGTTACACCAGCTCTGTCAGGAGGAATGGGCCAAAATTCACCCAACTTATTGTGGGATTCTTGTGGAAGGCTACCTGAAACGTTTGACACAAGTTAAACAATTTAAAGGCAATGCTACCAAATACTAATTGCGTCTATGTAAACTTCTGACCCACTGGGAATGTGATGAAAGAAAGAAATCACTCTCTACTATTATTCTGACATTTCACATTCTTAAAATGAAGTGGTGATCCTACCTGACCTAACACAGGGAATTCTTACTAGGATTAAATGTCAGGAATTGTGAAAAACTGAGTTTAAATGTATTTGGCTGAGATGTATGTAAAACTTCCGACTTCAACTGTATACGGTGTGCATCTGTGGTTTCTTTTCTTTCTTACTGGATTTGCGATTGTTGTTTAGCTTGTAGTACTTTCTGCTCTATATTCCACTTTGTCGTTGTCTATAGTTTCATTCAATGCTAGGGGGTTAAGAAATAATGTCAAGCGCAAAGCCTTATTTTTATTTGCCAAACAGCTTAAAACAGATTTATGTTTTTTTCTACAGGAGTCTCATTCAATTTCATCCGACATCAACTTCTGGAGATCTCAGTGGGGAAATGATGTATGGCTCTCTCAGGGTTCTGAACGTTCTGCTGGAGTTACCACTCTAAAGAATCATTTAAATGGAAGTACGGTGACCCTTTTTGTCACTTTCTTTGTCTTATTATCAACTGTAACAATATCATTATTATTATTAGCAACATTTCTGGGTACAATTCCAAACTTGAAACTTCAAGTTTGATCAGTTACTTGAATCATTGGAAAAGCGTATTCTCCGCTGGCTAACCAAGTTCCTTAATATTTTACTTACAGTAGGTGGGGATTTTAATATTTTTTTGAATAATTTAATTGATAGATGGCCTCTGGGACAGTCCCCTTCTATGAATACAAGTTTGAGGCAGTTTATGGAAAGGTTTGATATTATAGATATTTGGAGAGCAAAGATTCCTAATGACAAGTCTTTCACTTGGAGTAATAAGGCATGCTCCAGACAATCACGCATAGATTTTTGGCTGGTGTCTAAATGTTTTGATAAACATAATAGTCCTGATAACATCCTTGCCACTCCCCTTACTGATCATAGAGCTATTTATATTGACATTAAACGGTTTATCTCTGATAATGACCTTGGCAGAGCATCATACTGGAAGCTTAATAGCTCTATATTAAAACATGAGTTGGTCAAGATGGAGATAAACAATTGAATGACACACTTCTGGAACAACGCTATGAATGACGATTGATACAGCAATAACTGGGAGCTTTTTAAATATGAGGTTGGAAAGTACTTAAGAAAATATGGGAGTATTCTTGCCAAGAGGAGAGCTGAAGAATGAAGTGTACTGTAATTACAAAGATGCTCTCTTGTTCAAAAGCCTGTTGAAAGTCTCTCAGAGGAGGACAAATCTGTTCTGTTTGAGCTGCAAAACAAATTGGATGATGTGTATAAACTGAAAGCAGAGGGAGCCTTTGTCAGATCTAGGAAGGAAGTGGCTAGAGGAGGTTCAACAAAATGTCTTATTTTTTCAGGTTAGAAAAATACCACTCTAAAAATAATACAATACAATTCAACAATTAAATATTAATGGTCTCATCACAGATGATCCCAAATTAATATCTAACTTAAGATGCAACTTCTACAGTAATTTATATAGTTCTAAGTATTGTGAGGTTTCCTCAACTCTTTTCTTTGACTCTCTGGGGGATGTGAAATCAATTGGAGAGGCTGAGAGGGAACAGTGTGATGACCCTATTGTAGTTGAAGAGATGATTTATTCTAGTGAACCCCTTAAATAATATGTCTCCTGGGACTGATGGTTTTACAAAACTTTTCCTCAACATTTATCCCCCTTTTCTGTTGGTCTTTTATGAAAGAAAATACTTATAAATACTTATAAGATAAATTGTGCTCAACATTTCTTAAAGAATCCAACTTCAATTTGGAATTTCATCCCTCATATCTTCTCCCGTTTTGGTGGCTTCAATTTTATGTTACTTGGCAACTAAACTCAGCAAAAAAAGAAACGTCCCTTTTTCAGGACCCTGTCTTTCAGAGATAATTCGTAAAAATCCAAATAACTTCACAGATCTTCATTGTAAAGGGTTTAAACACTGTTTCCCATGCTTGTTCAATGAACCATACACAATTAATGAACATGCACCTGTGGAACGGTCGTTAAGACACTAACAGCTTTCAGACGGTAGGCAATTAAGGTCACAGTTATGAAAACTTAGGACACTAAAGAGGCCATTCCACTGACTCTTAAAAACACCAAAATAATGATACCCAGGGTCCCTGCTCATCTGTGTGAACGTGCCTTAGGCATGCTGAAAGGAGGCATGAGGACTGCAGATGTGGCCAGGGCAATAAATTGCAATGTCCGTACTGTGAGACGCCTAAGACAGCGCTACAGGGAGACAGGACGGACAGCCGATCGTCCTCGCAGTGGCAGACCACGTGTAAAAACACCGGCACAGGATCGGTACATCTGAACATCACACCTGCGATACAGGTACAGGATGGCAACAACAACTGCCCGAGTTAAACCAGGCACAATCCCTCCATCAGTGCTCAGACTGTCCACAATAGGCTGAGAGAGGCTGGATTGAGGGCTTGTAGGCCTGTTGTAAGGCATGTCCTCACCAGACAACCGACAACAACATCACCGACAACAACGTCTCCTATGGGCACAAACCCACCTTCGCTGGACCAATGCGGTTTTGTCTCACCAGGGGTGATGGTCGGATTCACATTTATCGTCGAAGGAATGAGCATTACACCGAGGCCTGTACTCTGGAGCGGGATTGATTTGCAGGTGGAGGGTCCATCATGGTCTAGGACAGTGTGTGACAGCATCATCGGACTGAGCTTGTTGTCAAAACTGTGCGTTACAGGGAAGACATCCTTCTCCCTCATGTGGTACCCTTCCTGCAGGCTCATCCTGACATGACCCTCCAGCATGACAATGCAACCAACCAAACTGTTCATTCTGTGCGTGATTTCCCGCAAGACAAGAATGTCAGCGTTCTGCTGTGGTCAGCGAAGAGCCCGGATCTCAATCCCATTTGAGCACGTCTGGGACCTGTTGGATCGGAGGACTCGTGAGGACTTGGGTCATTCCCCCCAGAAATGTCCGGGAGCTTGCAGGTGCCTTGGTGGAAGATTTGTCAATATCTCATCTCACAGCAAGAACTAGCAAATCTGGTGCAGTCCATGAGGAGGAGATGCACTGCAGTACTTAATGCAACTGGTGGCCACACCAGATACTGACTGTTACTTTTGATTGTGACCGCTCATCCCTTGTTCAGGGACACATTATTCCATTTCTGTTAGTCACGTCTGTGGAACTTGTTCAGTTTATGTCTCAGTTGTTGAATCTTTTTATGTTCATACAAATATTTACACATGTTCAGTTTGCTGAAAATAAACGTAGTTGACAGTGAGAGGACGTTTCTTTTATAACATTGATCAAATTCAAAATGATCTGCTTTTCATAGACAAGTAGTCTTAGCGTGGTCGTTCATATATTGAGAGAAAAAAATCCCTGCATAGGTATTTCATTTGGAACAATAAGGATCTTTTGTATAGAAACAAGCCTTTATTTTTCAAGAACTGGTTCAGTAATCATATCCTGCTGGTGAGTCAACTTTTTAATGCAGAAGGATTGTTGCTTAATTATGAGGAATTTTTATCTCGTTACAATATCTCTGTTACACCTAGAGAGTTCGCCCTAGTCTTTGATGCCATTCCATCTGGAACTCTCATGTTGTTTAGAGGTGTAGCCAGACCTCACCTTCTTGACCTACCCTAACTTAATCCAGTTGACTCACCAATAGGAAAAATGTGTTTCTCCTTGCTCCCTCAGAACAACAGATCTAGACCGTGCTTTATTTCAAAGGGATATTTTATCCATTCCTTATGTAACAACTTACTGGAATACATTTGTCAATAATATCTGTTGGAAAAAAGTCTGGTTATTACCACACAAATACCTGCTTGTTAACAAGGTCAAAGAGGTCTCTTTCAGAATGATCCAAAAGTATTACCCTGTGAATCATTACCTAAAGAAACTTTAAAAAAAAGACATTAACATTAACTATACTTTTTGTGTTGAGCATCCAGAAACAGTTTCACATTTATTTTGGCATTGTCTTACATGAAAAAAAAAATGGAAAGATATTCACAGTTTTATAATCGTTAATATTCTTGGTGGACTTTTGTTTGCAATGGGAGAATGTGCTGCTCGGTTTCCTTAACTATAATAAGTAATTAGTGTAAATTCACTAATAAAAAACCACTCTCCGTGTTTTCTATAAGGAAGTCGAGCAGTACATCAATACCATTCAACATTCTACTAATAAGAAAGCTGTTAAAACAATGTGTTTTTTTAAGGTCTTTGTATAATCTGTCATTTGTTGTACCCCCTAGCATATTTTATCTTTGTCTGTTTGTATGTATACTGATTTTTCTGCAATATATACAGATTTTTTGATCAAGATGAGCTAGCTACTAGTTTTTAAAACTTCTTATGGATGGGGGCAGTATTGAGTAGCTTGGATGAATAAGGTGCCCAGAGTAAACTGCCTGCTACTCAGTCCCAGAAGCTAAAATATGCATATTATTAGCATATTCGGATAGAAAACCCTCTGAAGTTTCTAAAACTGTTTGAAAAATGTCTGTGAGTATAACAGAACTCATATGGCAGGCAAAGACCTGGAAAAATCCAACCAGGAAGTGGGAAATCTGAGGTTTGTAGTTTTTCAACTCATTCCCTATTGAAGATACAGTGGGATATTGGTCATATTGCACTTCCTAAGGCTTCCACTAGATGTCAACAGTCTTTAGAACCTTGTTGGAGGCTTCTACTGTGAATGAGGGGGGAATGAGAAGGGAATGAGTCAGGGGTCTGGCAGAGTGCCATGAGCTGACCATGCACGGTCACGTGAAAGTTAGCTTGCGTTCCGTTGCATTTCTATAGACAAAGGAATTCTCCGGTTGGAACATTATTGAAGATTTATGTTAAAAACATCCTAAAGATTGATTCAATAATTCATTTGACATGTTTCTACGGACTGTAATGGAATTTCTTTACTTTTCGTCTGCTCGTGCATCATGAATTTGGATTACTGGGCTCAACGTGCTTTTCAAAGGAGGTATTTGGACATAAATTATGAACGTTATGGAACAAATCAAACATTTATTGTGGAACTGGGATTCCTGGGAGTGCATTCTGATGAAGATCTTCAAAGGTAAGTGAATATTAATAATGCTATTTCTGACTTCTTTTGACTACACAACATGGTGGATATCTGTTTGGCTTGTTTTGGTCTCTAAGCGCTGAACTCAGATTATTGCATGGTGTGCTTTTTCGGTAAAGCTTTTTTGGAAATCTGACACAGCGGTTACATGAAAGAGAAGTTTATCTAAAGTTCCATGCATAACACTTGTATTTTCATCAGAATTTATGATGAGGATTTCTGTAAATTGATGTGGCTCTGCAAAATCACTGGATGTTTAGGGAACTACTGAACATAATGCGCCAATGTATACTGAGATTTTTTAAAATATAAATATGAACTTTATAGAACAAAACATACATGTATTGTGTAAAATGAAGTCCTATGAGTGTCATCTGATGAAGATCATCAAAGGTTAGTGATTAATTTATCTCTATTTCTGTTTTTTGTGACTCCTCTCTTTGGCTGGAAAAATGGCTGTGTTTTTCTGTGAATAGGCACTCACCTAACATAATCCTTTGTGGTGCTTTCGCCGTAAAGCCTATTTGAAATCGGACACTGTGGTGGGATTAACAAGAAGTGTATGTTTAAAATAGTGTAAAATACTTGTATGTTTGAGGAATTTTATTGTGAGATTTCTGTTGTTTGAATTTGGTGCCCTGCACTTTTACTGGCTGTTGTCATATCAATCCCGTTAGTGGGATCTCAGCCATAAGAACTTATTAAAGCAATGGAAGATTAATTGTTACAAAGAATGACTGTATGGGCTTCATTTATGAGAATAATACATGTATTTACTTACCTTATCAATCTTGAAGACAATACAGTAATTTATCCCCCCAAAAAGTGCTATGAGTGAGTGCACCACAAACATATTGCATGTGTGTCTTCACTGACATTTCCAACCTCTTCCCTGACCGGGTCTGTAATACCAACATGTTTAAGCAGACCATCATAGTCCCTGTGCCCAAGAACACTAAGGTAACCTGCCTAAATGACTACCGACCCGTAGCACTCACGTCTGTAGCCATGAGGTTCTTTGAAATGCTGGTCATGGCTCATATCAACACCATTATCCCAGAAACCCTAGACCCACTCCAATTTGCATACCGCCCCAACAGATCATGCAATCTCCATTGCACTCCACACTGCCTTTTCCCACCTGGACAAAAGGAACACCTATGTGAGAATTCTATTCATTGACAACAGCTCAGCGTTCAACACCATAGTGCCCTCAAAGCTCATCAATAAGCTAAGGACCCTGGGACGAAACACCTCCCTCTGCAACTGGATCCTTGAACTTCCTGACGGGCCATTCCTAGGTGGTAAGGGTAGGTAACAACACATCCACCACGCTGATCCTCAACACAGGGGCCCCTCAGGGTTGCGTGCTCAGTCCCCTCCTGAACTCCCTGTTCACTCATGACTGCATGGCCAGGCACGACTCCAACACCATCATTAAGTTTGCCGATGACACAACATTGGTAGGCCTGATCACCGACAATAACAAGACAGCCTATATGGAGGAGGTCAGAGACCTGGTCCTGTGGTGCCAGGACAACAACCTCAGCGTAATCAAGACAAAGGAGATGATAGTGGAGTACAGGAAAAGGAGGACCGAGCACCCCCCATTCTCATCGACGGGGCTGTAGTGGAGTAGGTTGAGAGCGTCAAGTTCCTTGGTGTTCACATCACCAACAAACTGACATGTTCCAAGCACACCAAGACAGTTGTGAAAAGGGCTTGAAAAAACCTATTCCCCCTCAGGAGACTGAGAAGAGTTGTGATCCTCAAAAGGTTCTACAGTCGCAACATTGAGAGCATCCTGACTGGTTGCATCACTGCCTGGTATGGCAACTGCTCAGCCTCCGACTGTAAGGCACTACAGAGGGTAGTGCGTTCGGCCCAGTACATCACTGGGGCCAAGCTTCCTGCCATAGATTGTTCTCTCTGATACCGCACGACAAGCAGTACCGGAGCGCCAAGTCTAGGTCCAAGAGGCTTCTAAACAGCTTCTACCCCCAAGCCATAAGACTTCTGAACATCTAATCAAATAGCTACCCAGACTATTTGCATTGCCCCCCTCTTTTACGCTGCTGCTAGTCTTTTATTATCTATGCATAGTCGCTTTAATAACTCTACCTTCATGTACATATTACCTCAATTACCTTGACTAACCGGTGCCTCCGAACATTGACTCTGTACCAGTACCCCCTGTATATAGTCTTGCTATTGATATTTTACTGCTGCTCTTTATCTACCTGTTAGTTTTATTTCTTATTCTTATTCATATTTTTTAAACTGCATTGTTGGTTAGGGTCTTGTAAGTAAGCATTTCACTATAAGGTGTTGTATTAGGCACATGTGACTAATAAAACTTCATTTGATTTGATATCTGAAGTGAAATAGAATGGTTAACACAGCTATAAGCCTGTTTCCACCAGGCTAGGTTATGAAGGTCAAACTGTTTTGACCTTTAACCCGGTCAAATGTCACCAACCTGATTCAATTTTTACCCCCTGTTCCATTTACAGGAATGCTCACAGCGAGGGCATGTCTGCGTGAAGCTGAGCCTCCCCTTGCTGGTCTTCTCTATGTTGCATGTTCGGCATGCTAGCTGGACATCTCTCGAACCACTGCAGCAGGCAATCCTCATAAAGAAAGCACTTCCTCATCTTATGAGGTATTATTAACTGGGAAGGCATGTGACAAGGTGATACAATAGACAGCGGTAAATTGCATTTTGTTATAAAGAAAGGACAAAGCTTTTTGTTAATGCACTTCACAACCAAAATTACTCTCCTATTTGCTATTTGTACCTGCTTGGCTGGGTAATTAATCTACTAGTTGATCAAAATGGGTATTTTTTAATACAAGTTCACATAACACACATTACCATTGTTGATGAAGCCATCTGTGTCATCGGGGCAGTAACTCGGGTCAAGCTAATGCTAGCTAGTCACTAGTTACGACAGCAACAATGTCAGAAAGGCTGCCTATTTCTACAATTGATCTTCTTAAAATGTGATTTTAAACCCTAACCCTAACCACACTGCAAACCTTATGCCCAACCCCAACCTTAAATTAAGACCAAAAAGCAAATGTATGTTTTCATTCATTTTTACGATATAGACAATTTGGACTTTTTGGCTGTGGTAACTAGTGGAAACTAATTCTATGCTTTACAGATGTAGACTGACTGTACTGCCAGATTGGGTAAGGGGGAGCAGGCGCTCCGTGTTAAACAAAGGGGGACAAGAGATTTGAATTGTTTTGCTCTCAAGAAAAGGGCTCCATTGAAAGGAGTGATTACTGGGGTAGTGGTAAATGTGAAAGTTGACCAACTGAAGGGGAAAGGTAAACGGGGATACCTAGTCAGTTGTACAACTGAATGCATTCAACTGAAATGTGTCTTCTGCACTTAACGCAAACCCTCTGAATCAGAGAGGTGCGGAGTGCTGCCTTCATCGACATCATCGCCGCCCGGGGAACAGTGGGTCCAGGTGTTTGTGATGCTCGTCGTTTGGTGTGACGCAGACAGGGTGGCATGAGTGGTGGAACAGAAGAGTTGTCTGTTCTTTTGAGTTTGATATTGAGTCTTTGCCTGACAAAGTGATGTTAGGATATATGTTATCTTGTACTAACTTCTGTGCTGAATACATTAAGTTGTTACAGGTGTCAAGCTTAGGGCATGTGGCAGCAGTGTGTAGGAGGGAGGTTCCTAGATTTGAAAAGTGTGCAGAAGGGCATGAGACAAAATAATGTTTGGCACTGGGGAAAGTAGTGGTATGTGTGAATTGTAGGAGTGCCTATGGGGCTGACATGCTGACCACACCGGTCACATGTTATTCAATCATTGCACCCAGACTGCTTTGCACGCGCAAACAAGCGTCTGCGTTGCCAGGCGCTAAAATAGACGTTGATTCTATTTGTGACGCAGAACACGCTGCAAGTCCTGCCTCTTCCATCTCCTCATTGGTTTTTAGAAGCATATACCCACATGCCATCTTCTCATTGGTTTTTAGGAACATATACCCACGTGGGTGATTGAAAGATGAACTGAGGTTGGCTGTGGTAATGCACCTTATTATGAAAGTTAGTTTCCAAATCACCATATAAAGTCCAAAGAAGAAGAAGAAAGCCTGGAAGGAGGAGAGATGACTAGAAACAATTCGGTTGACCGCTTTGTGCGGATTAATTGACGTAGTAGAGGACCTTGTGCAAAATAACAACTCAATGTTTATATCCCAGGACAAATTTGCTAGCAACTGCAAGCTAACTAAATTGCATACATGTTTAATGCTTTTCGACCTGCCCCAAATTAATATAATTGGTTCAGAGTTTGTTTTGATATTTCATCCTGCATGTCGTGATCTCGTTTGGTGTGGGGGGGGGGGGCAAAATCTATTTGCGCATGATGGCGCACGCATCTGGTTTGGGCATGGTGTGAGGATTAGAAATGTCCGGTGCGAGAGAGGCAGATTGAGGTTTCCAGGAATTGAATAGTGTAAAAATGGTCATATGCTGAGGTAGTGAAGAAAGTAGAGGAATATAGGTCAAGGGGGAGGGATCCTGAGAGGAGTGGTGTGAGAAGTGGATCTGTACCAGTACAGAGGGATAGGCCATCAAGTGATATATGCTTCAGAAAGACTGTATTTTTAGCATGTATAGCAATGGTTATCAACTGCACTGCAATAAATTGCAGAAAGTTGAGGTTGTGGTGGCAGCTGCAGAGAGGTATTTGGGTGTACGAGACTTGACGTCAGAAGAGTTAGAGTGTGTGGTGTGGCAGTGTCCCATCCTTTCAGGTTGTTGGCCTGAGGTAGGACTAGATAGATTTAAACAGCAGAGTAGGGTGGTGGGTTTTTAGTGAGTGTAGGGTTAGATGGTAGGGTATTTGTTTATTTGTATTTATTTGCAAGCAAAGTATATGGGTGTCTAGTAGGTGGCGGTAATGCAACATTTATTGGATGCCAACCGCCATTAAACCTCATCCAAGAAGAAGCTCCAGATTGAATTAGATTCAGGCAGGTTGACGCAGTTATGGTTTGTTGCATTAGCTACTACCATAGCTGCATCCATTATTTAGTTTTCCCCTAGACAATAAAGAATACACTTGTATGAGCAACGAACTAACCTTCAAATCTGACTTGTAAGCTAACAAATAATAATGTTACATAACCAGCAGTATAGACAATACACTTGGATGAGCTATACGACCAAAATTGTAATGAGGTAGTTAGCATAGCTAGCTAGCTAGCTAGCTAGATAACTAACATTAGCTAAAAACGTTATCTAGCCTGCCATATTAGCTAATGTTAGCTAGCCTGCCTTGTCTTATCAAAAGTTAGGCACCTAGCTACATAAGCAGCAATAACGATATCTGACGTCGTTAGATAAGTTAAACCTTCCCAAGTTCTCTAATGTCACCCCACTACTCCGCACATTCCACTGGCTTCCAGTTGAAGCTCACGTCAACTAGGACAGCAGAAGTCCCTGCCCAGCTTCAGAAAACACTTGAAACCATACCTCTTCAACAAGTATTTTAAATAATCCCCCTCCTCAAATTGATTTGCGCATGGAGCTTGCAAAGGGGGGCATGATTTGTTGACATAATTGTAATTCAAACCCAACCTTAATTTACTCGTTGTGACTCACTGAGGTTCCAAACACATGAGACTGACTGTGTCAAATTATCCTATTTACACTTTGTAGTCAATTTTGGCACTATAATAAATGTTTCTGACTCATTTTGATGCCACATAGGCTGTTTTCAAAGGGATTAGTTACTTTTTAGGGGCAGTCGCTAGGCTGTTTTCATAGGGATTAGTTACATTTTAGGGGCAGTTACTAGGCTGTTTTCATAGGGATTAGTTACTTTTTAGGGGCAGTCGCTCTTTAAGAGCTTTGAGACCAGAAGCAGTTCATACTAGTGATGCAGCCTGGTCTCATAGAGTAGACAAAACATAGTAAACGCAAATCTATGACCCTCAAATGAGTACAATATGTTATGTTTGGTATGGTTGCATACGACAGAAGGTTAGTTAAGGCAAAAATGAAAGTACGGTGGTTGGTCAGGGTGGATGGGTAAGCGTATAACGCGAACATCTAGTAACCCAAAGGTTGCATGTTTGAAGCTCATCATAGACAACTTTAGCATTTTGCCTAATTAGCAACTTTGCAACTTCTTACTACTTTTTACCGACTTTGCAGCTACTTAGCATTAGCTAACCCTTCCCCTAACCTAACTCCTAACCCTAACCATAAACCTTAGCCTAGCTACGGTTAGCCACCTAGTTAATGTTAGCCAAAACAAATTGGAATTCGTAATATATGTTTTTCGATTTCGTAACATATTGTACAAATTGTAATTTGTAACATATCATACGAAATGGATGATGGAGATTGACAAATTAATACATACCATACGAAACATTAGATATTTTACAAATTGGCATGTCCCGGATTTACATTTACTATGTTACATCTACACCTGAGTCCAGGTTGCAGCATGGGAATTCCAAGGCAGTGGTCCAAACACTTAAAAGACACACCCACATCTACTTACCCTCGCCTTATGCCCTTGGGGAAATCCAGTGGCCATCTTGGTGGGCGGTCCAAATGATTAGCCAAGCAAGGGAAGTTTGCAACGTAAGCCCCTCAGCCCTCGTTTTTAGTCGGCTCTGCGATTGTACAATTATGTTCACTCCGGGGCCTGAAACTCCCCATAATTCAATTTGCGACGATTGTACATCTGCTAAGAAAAGTCAGTGAAAACTTAAAAACAACACCAAGGGAGAAGTGTAAATAAAAATTAATGCAAATCAATTCGAAAGTGTGCTACTAATGCAATTGATGGCACAAACACCTATCATGAAATGTAAATATGTTTTTGTTCTCCCTCGCCCCTTGCCCTGCAAGTACATACTCGTCAGACGTCATGATATGTCATCAGAAGTGTCTACTTAATTTGAGGGCTGAGGGGATAGGGTGTGTCTTTTAAGTGTTTCTACTGTATCCCATGTCTTTTTTCGATGAACCGGAAATGTTGGCTCCATGCACCTAAAAGAGCCGTTCAGATGGCTCCCAAACAGCTCTTCGTTCAGTAGTGCTGAAACATGTATGAAAAACCATGAAAAATAGCAGATGTCTAAACTGTGAGTTCAAATACATTTTTAACTGACGAAATTAGCTCGCTGGTGTTGTTTTTCTACACAATGCAAAAATAAAGTGTGGACCATAATGAGGCTCTCTCGTCACTTGGACCTTTTATTCCAGCAATGAGGATTTACCATCTTACGACAAAGTTTTTATAACGTATCTACAGATAATCGTTCAAAAAGCAGTAGCCTATAGCCTAGCTGTAGGCCTATGCAAATCAGGGAGCCAAATGAACGGCTCTTTCACACATGCGATTTGGTTCCCGACGTTCACCAAAAAGATCATGTCAAAACGAGTCGTTAATTCGCGAACGACCAATCACTAGATCACACTAGAAAGCAGAGGACACATTAGAAAGGCTCGCGCTGGGAGGATGCGAGGAGCTTCCGCTGACACACAGACGAACCGCCAGCGAGAGGACCACTGACCCAACCCGCAGCATTATCAATAATAACGTTACATAACCAGCAGTATAGACAATACACTTGTTTGAGCTATACGACCTAAGTTGTAATGAGGTAGTTAGCTATGCTAACATTACCTAAAACGTTATCTAGCTTGCCTTGCCTAATCAGTTAGGTACCTAGCTACATAAGCAGCAATAACGATATCTGACGTCGTTAGATAAGTTAAACCTTCCCAAGTTCTCTAATGTCACCCCACTACTCCGCACATTCCACTGGCTTCCAGTTGAAGCTCACGTCAACTAGGACAGCAGAAGTCCTTGCCCATCTTCAAAAGACACTTGAAACCATACCTCCTCAAAGAGCATTTCAAATAATCCCCCTCCTCAATTTGATTTGCGCATGGCTCTTGCCAAAAGGGGGCATGATTTGTTGACATATTTGTAATTAAAACGCAACCTTAATTTACTCGTTGTGACTCACTGAGGTTCCAAACTCCTTTTCAGATGAGACTGACTTCATGTCAAATTATCCTATTTAAACTTTGTAGTCAATTTGGGCACTAGAATAAATGTTTCTGACTCATTTTGATGCCACATAGGCTGTTTTCAAAGCGATTAGTTACTTTTTAGGGGCAGTTTCTCTTTAAGAGTTTTGAGACCTGGAGCGGCTCATACTAGTGATGCAGCCTGGTCTCATAGAGTAGACGAAACATAGTAAAAGCAAATCCAAGACCCTCAAATTAGTACAGTATGTTATGGTTACATGAGACAGAAGGTTAGTTAGGGCAAAAATGAAAGTACGGTGGTTGGTCAGGGTGGATGGTTAAGCGTATAACGTGAACATCTAGTAACCCAAAGTTTGCATGTTTGAAGCTCATCATGGACAACTTTAGCATTTTGCCGAATTAGCAACTTTGCAACTTCTTACTACTTTTGACCTACTTTGCAACTACAGTACTTAGCATTAGCTAACCCTTCCCCTAACCTAACTCCTAACCTTAACCCTAGCCTAGCTACAGTTAGCTACCTAGCGAACGTTAGCGTTCGCTACCTAGTTAATGTTAGACACAACAAATTGGAATTCGTAACATATATACCTTTTTACGATTTCTTAACATATTGTACAAATTACAATTCTTCACAGATCATACAAATTGTAATTTGTAACATATCATGTGAAATGGATGATGGAGATTGACCAATTAATACATACCATACAAAACATGAGATATTTTACTAATTGGCAAGTCCTGGATTTACATTTACTATGTTACATCTACACCTGAGTCCAGGTTGCAGCATGGGAATTCCAAGGCAGTGGTCCAAACACTTAAAAGACACACCCACATCTACTTACCCTCGCCTTATGCCCTTGGGGAAATCCAGTGGCCATCTTGGTGGGCGGTCCAAATGATTAGCCAAGCAAGGGAAGTTTGCAACGTAAGCCCCTCAGCCCTCGTTTTTAGTCGGCTCTGCGATTGTACAATTATGTTCACTCCGGGGCCTGAAACTCCCCATAATTCAATTCGCGAAGATTGTACATCCGCTAAGAAAGGTCAGTGAAAACTTAAAAACAACATCAAGGGAGAAGTCAACATACAAGTGTAAATAAAAATGACTGCAAATAAATTACGAAGTGTGCTACTAATACACATGATGGCACAAAGACTTCTCATAAAATGTAAATATGTTTTTGTTTGTTTATCTTTTGGAAATTGTAAATAAAAAATGTTCCTTCTTCAGAAGTTCCAGCTAGGCAGGCTAACGTTAGTTAGCTCATTAATTTGCTAGCGATCATACCGTAGGCGTAAATGAATAATTATATATTTAATGTAAGTAGATATAACAGTATAACTTTAAACCGTCCCCTCGCCCCATACCAGTCACCCACGAAGCATCGTTACCCATCGCTCCACAAAAGCCGCGGCTCTTGCAGAGCAAAGGGAACCACTACGTCAAGGTCTCAGAGCAAGTGACGTCACCGATCGAAACGCTGTTTAGCGTGCACCACCGCTAACTAGCTAGCCGTTTCACATCCGTTACATAGACATGCACTCATAATTGACTGTAGCGCATATAAAGCACCCACAAGCTACTGGTGTCTGAAAACACAATCAAATCAAATCAAAGTTTATTTGTGAAATGCTTACTTACAGGTTCTAACCAATAGTGCAAAAAAGGTATTAGGTGAATAGGTAAGTAAAGAAATAAAACAACAGTAAAAAGACAGGCTATATACAGTTAGGAGGCTATAAAAGTAGCGCGGCTACATACAGACACCGGTTAGTCAGGCTGATTGAGGTAGTATGTACATGAATGTATAGTTAAAGTGACTATGCATATATGATAAACAGAGTAGCAGCTGGGTAAAAAGAGGGGTTGGTTGGGGGGGGGGCAATCATCGCAGTGACGAATTTCCGGCCAACAGTGGTCCATTTAAAATTCATTCCTTCCTCCCTCGCCCCTTAAGTGTATACTCGTCAGACGTCATGAAACGTCATCAGAAGTGTCCACTTAATTTGAGGGCAGAGGGGATAGAGTGTGTCTTTTGGACTGCATCCCATGTCTTTTTTTCGATGAACCGGAAATGTTGGCTCCATGCACCTAAAAGAGCCGTTCAGATGGCTCCCAAACAGCTCTTCGTTCAGTAGTGCTGAAACATGTATGAAAAACCATGAAAAATAGCAGATGTCTAAACTGTGAGTTCAAATACATTTTTAACTGACGAAATTAGCTCGCTGGTGTTGTTTTTCTACACAATGCAAAAATAAAGTGTGGACCATAATGAGGCTCTCTCGTCACTTGGACCTTTTGTTCCTGCAATGAGGATTTACCATCTTCCGACAATGTTTTTTATAACGTATCTACAGATAATCGTTCAAAAAGCAGTAGCCTATAGCCTAGCTGTAGGCCTATGCAAATCAGGGAGCCAAATGAACGGCTCTTTCACACATGCGATTTGGTTCCCGACGTTCACCAAAAAGATCCGTTCAAAACGAGTCGTTAATTCGCGAACGACCAATCACTAGATCACACTAGAAAGCAGAGGACACATTAGAAAGGCTCGCGCTGGGAGGATGCGAGGAGCTACCAGCCGCTGTTACCGCTGACACACATACGAACCGCCAGCGAGAGGACCACTGACCCAGCCCGCAGGGCGCAGCCTCTATGCTGGGCAATAGAGTGGCCGTGGGTGGTGTGTGTGGGGATTTCTAAATGATTTCTTATACGCTCTTTCTCTAACACCATGGTGCTGGGCAAGGTGAAGACTTTAGCCGTCTGCTTCGACTATCTCAACGACAACAATGTTCCCGTTTACTCCGGTGGTGATTCGGTATCCGGGAGGGTGATCATCGAAGTCGCAGGCGAGGTTCGCGTCAAAACGCTGAACATAACCGCCAGAGGAGTAGCCAAGGTGCGGTGGACAGAGTCCCGCAACGCTGGGGCCAACACTGCCTACACTCAGAATTACACCGAGGAGGTGGAATACTTAAACCATAGCGACACGTTAATAGGAGAGGAGAGAGGTAAGGGACAACCACATCATAATTACCACTCATTCTCACAGAGATGTGTTGGCAACATTTTGAGAGTAGGCTATATGGATAGTGTTGGCCTAGTTCAGGTTGTTCTGAAATAAATGGATAACCTATAAATATAACACGGTTATACATCACCGGATTCCTGCCATGTTAGGGAGCTCTGCAGTGCCATTGATGTGGTTATAGGCTACGCCATGTGTAAATTACGAGTGATGGTGGTTTAATTTCACATAAACTGCACAACACACACATCACACATTGATTGGAACAAATGACAAACGTCATGATGTGTTCCCCGTTGATGAGTTCTTTCAGTCAGGTGGGATAGTGGTCCTGATGCGACCAGATAGTCCATAGGTTTTCCTCGTCCAATTTAGTCGGTTTAATAACGCATGATGGGACATAAATATTAAATATATTTATGTTTTATAGTGACACATTACAATTTATGTAGATTCTACAGTAGTTGTGTTTTTTATTCAGATTTAACAGTCATAACAAGTTGTTAACGCCTTCTTTGCGTTTTTATGTGGCGAGGGAAGAAACCGTAGAATTTAGTCCGAATGTGACCTTGATTGGGCCAATCTAACCGAAAGCGGTGAAGTTAGAATATTTTCGACGTTTTATGACTGTTTAAGTTGTACAGTTTTATCAGGAACATTCTTTCGCTGATAACATCCTGAAGTTTACTCCCTTTGTTAGAAGCGGTTCAAACCTGTTCACAAACTGGCTGAGGGACTCACGGGGGGAGACAGACCTCTGTCGCCTCTGATTGGTCTAAACTCCCACGTGTATATTGGATGACGTCGTTGCGTCTGAGGAAATGACAATTCGAAAGCATGCAAATTTGTCATCAATTTGCTGTTGTGACATTTCCATAGTGTACTGTAAAACGAATATATATATATATATATATATATATATATATATATATATATATATATATATATATATATATTGCCTAAAAATACACAGGCCTTTCCTCATAAAGTAATTGATATGTTACAACGATTACAGTAGTACTGAGGTTGAGGCTGAGGTTCAGTTTCAGTCTATAACAACAGTCCCAGTGATATTTGCATAATAGCTGTTCTAGTGGGACATGTAAACTGATACAGCTAGGATTAATTCAGCATCTTTACAGGGCATAACAACACCAAGAGATTTGAAGGAAAAACTATCCCATGGTTAGTATACACCCGTAATAAAAATACACTCTTGACATAAGACAGCAATACAAACATATATGGCAGAGTAAGTTCCCATCTCATAATTAGGACAGTAAATCCACCTCTGTGGGCGAATCAGGCTGTCGTTGCCAGGGTGATGTCTGAGAGCTGAAGCAATATTTTCTCCAGAGCAATTGTATCCACTACAATATACCATCGCCAAGACCTCCAGCAGAAGATTGGCTGCCTTCTCGGCAGCTCACCGAACCTACCGGTACCCTAAATTCAGAATAGCCTTTACGAAAACAACGTTAATCGGTAGGGTTCCTTACAGATGTAGGATCTTCGTTTGATCACCGTCTTGAAGGAGGACCTTCCTGCAATGCAGGACAGTTTTTACTTTTGGTGTATTTGAGGTTTCAAAGGGCATCTGAAGTTTGTAATTTCCACTTTGAAATTTCAGACTTGATTTTCCCTTGTGAACCAAATGTATCAACCCCTACCAAAACAATGTCTATTCATTATAATCCACATAATAATTTGCATTTCCTGTTGCTGCCGGGTTGTTTTCAGATGTAGCAACCTGGCTCAAAATAAGATCCTAAATCTGTATGTAGCTGGCTGGTAAATTATGTCATGTATGTGCTGATTATCTGTTTACCTCAGAGGTGTGCAACAGATTTGAACTGGAAAGCTACATGGTGTGTAGGCTTGTGTTCCAGGCCCACACTAACTCACCCTATTGGACTAATTGTGGTCTAAATAGTACATCTGTGCAATGCAGGACATTTTACATTTGTAGCGTATTTGAAGTGAAAAGGCTTCTGAAGTTTGTGATTTCCACGTTGACATTTCAGACTTTATTTTCCCTTGTACTGATCCCGGGAAAGAAATGTCAATAAATAACGATCCATATAATAATTCACATTTCCTGTTGCTGCAGGATTACTTTCCTGCTGTAGCAATCTGGCTCAAATTAAGAGCCTACATCTGTAGACCCAGGTGTGTTAGTGCTGGGCTGTAGCTCTCCTGGACCAAAGCTGCCTGCCGGCTACACTGCTCACTCGGTGTTGAAGTACAGTGCATTCGGAAAGTATTCAGACCCCTTCACTTTTTTCCACATTTTGTTACGTTACAGCCATATTCTAAAATTGATTGAATAAATGTTTTTCCTCGTCAATCTAGCCCATAATGACAAAGCAAAAACGTGTTTATTCGTTTAAAAAAAATGTTTTCCTAGTTTTTGTTGCACTGTAATAACCCTCATTGATGCTGTGTGTTGATTGATTGCCTCTGATGAATTTGTCAAATAAAACATGCTGTTGGTTTTTTAATAAAGATGTGTAAATGTACCTGCTCTCGAGTCCCTCTTTATTTACCTCAGATACTACAGTCCATCTCTCTTGGCTCTCTGTTTTGTCTGTGAGAATAACATGGCTGCTTCTACTGCTGCATGGCATGAGGGTTTTTTGGTCTCCCTTTCTCTTTCCCTCCTCCCTGTATATCGCTCCCTGTCTCTGTTCCCTTTTTCTTTCTGTCTCTCCATCCTCCCGTATTACAGAACACATGGTCATTCATAAAGGGCCTTAGTCGAGGGGCGGGACCAGGTTAGCTTTGTTCCAATGGGAGGCCGAGTAGTAATGTGTCTGCTGGAGTAGCCGGCTGAAAATCCACTGCTCATTCTGGTTCATACCGGTATGCGCCTGCTCTCCTCACTCTGCCGGTGTGACTTGACAACCACACACACGATGTTCTCTACACACACACACACACAAAATGTTCTCTGCTGACAAGATAACATGCGGGAGTGTCGAGGTGGCAGGAAACAGATCTATACACACATCAACATAAACATTTATCGATGACATGTAGATTGAGGAAGTGAAAGGGGATTCGTGCTTCCTCTGCCTGGGTGTGTCTTCTCCGCTCTGTACTGTCTGAAATGTTCACGGATTAAATTAAATGACATTTTGTATTTCACGCATCGATGACATGACTGGGTAATATTGAAATGTAATACAATGACTGGGTTGTATGTGCTATAAAGTACTTTTCTACGTGTCAAAGTATATATTTTTTTATGTGTCGTACAACATTTATTACTGGATTTATTATCTTGGTGTTGCCTTGGACTGAGGCACTTGAAAGCACTAGGCAACTTGAAATCGCAACATGATACAATGAAATGATGGGTGCGTGTCTATGCGTGTGTACACTGGGTGTGTGTGTGCGTCAGGTATGGTATTTGGAATCTTGTTCTCCTGTGTTTCAGATGAAGACAGTCCAGAGGAGGCCCTGACTGTTCTCAACACAGGATTACACGAGTTCGCGTTCAGCTTCCTGCTACCACAGATGTACGTAACAGATGGACACACACAAACCTATAACAGCCATAACATAAATCCGAAGCCCAAATATGGAATCATATCTAAAGATAGACCTGTAAGAAGTCTAATCCTATGAACCAATTTCCTCTCTCCCCTCGTCCCCCTCTCTCAGGCCCCTGGCCACGTCATTTGAAGGGAAGCATGGCAGTGTGAGGTACTGGGTGAGAGCAGAGCTCTACAGACCATGGCTGCTGCCTGTCAGAGTCAAGAAAGAGTTCACTGTCTTTGAACACATTGATATCAACACACCACTGCTACTGGTGAGGAATACACACAATTCAAATGGGGACACACAATTCAGTCCCATTCAAAATCCTATTTTCCCTAACCCAAAAAACCTAACCCTAAACCTAGCTCCTAAACCTAACCCTAGCTCCTAAACGTAACCCTAGCTCCTAACCTTAAACCTAAACCTAGCTCCTGACCCTAAAACAAACCCTAAACCTAACCCTAGCTCCTAACCCTAAACCTAATTCTAACCTTAACCCTAAACCACCTAGAAATAGCATTTGACCTTGTGGGAACAAACAAAATGTTCCCACGTGTACACACACCCACACACACAAGCTGTCACACAGGGCAATTTGTGACTGCCATTTCTGTGTGTATAGGCCCCTCAAGCTGGCACTAAGGACAAGACCCTGTGTTGCTGGTTCTGTGCCTCAGGACCCATCTCACTCAGCGCCAAGATAGAGAGGAAAGGATACACACCAGGTGAGAAACACCTGATTGGCTAATGATGATTTCCGCTCAATCTAACCACACACTGCTCAGAATGTTTCACAACACAACATGCTCAAACCCCAGAGGGAACGTACAGCACTGCAGATATAAATACTGCGCTGAGAGGTATTCTCAGGACACCACACACACACACACACACACACACAGTCCCATACTCACACCCCCCACATCTCAGCCTTTTTCTCCTCTCCTCCTCTCCTAGGTGAGTCCCTCCAGATCTTTGCGGAGGTGGAGAACTGTTCGTCCAGGGTGGTGGTGCCCAAGGCAGCGCTGTGCCAGACCCAGACCTACTTCGCTAAGGGCAAGGCTCGACAGCTCCAGCAGCAGGTGGCGGCCCTGCGTGGGGACACCCTGTCCCAGGGGAAGAGCCAGAGCTGGGACGGAAAACTGCTCCACATACCCCCGGTCTCCCCATCCATCCTGGACTGTCCACTCATTAGAGTGGAGTACTCACTGATGGTGAGGAATGATAATAAACATAGTATAGTTGATATGGTAATACATGTGTTAATATGGGAGAATATGAAATAAATAAATACCTCCTAAAATCTAACCGGTTTAGCAGGTACTTTCCAGTCATGTATAGTATTGTAAAAGTTTGTGCATCAAAATGTGGGCTGTAAATAAGATAATATCCATCTCTCTCAGGTGTATGTGGACATCCCTGGGGGGTTGAACCTGTCTCTGTCATTGCCGTTGGTGATAGGGACCATCCCCCTCCACGCATTCACCAGTCGAACCAGCAGCATCAGCAGCTACTGTTGTACCGTCAGCTGGCCGGAGAGACCTGAGGGTACGACATATACCTGTGTGTGTGTGGAGTGTGTGTACTGTGTGTGTGTGTTCTCCCATGTTAATTGCATGTCGTGTGTGTTTTCACAGCTCCCCCCAGCTACAGTGACCTAGCGGTGACAGAGGAGCAGAGGCGAGGCTGTCTGGAGCGCTGTGAAGGGTCAGAGGTCAACCAAGAGGGCCAGGGAACGCTGCAAGCTTACATCACAGAGTTCAGATTCCAGCCCCCACCTCTCTACTCCGAGGTACACTCACCCACACGCAGATGCACACACACACACACCACGCATGCACGTACATACATACACAGTATTGTAGGTCAAACTGGCCTAATCTCTCTCTGTGTTCCTCAGGTTGACCCTAACCCAGAGCCGAGCTCTGGAGGTCAGGAGACCCGACCCCTGACCCTCTCGCTGAGGACAACACTGACCTGCTCAGAGCAAACAGGCAACTACACATACAGATGAATCCAACATGGCCACCATTATAGCCCCCTACTGGAGCCAGTCACCTACAGATGGATCCAACATGGCCACTGCTACAGACCCCTGAAGTGGGACCAACATGGCCGTCTCATCCTTAGTTTCCTCAGGATGGGGTCCATTGATGTTAACAGACACAGGGATGTCAGCTGCGAGAGACACTGTGGAGAGGCCAGGAGACGCCTCAGTCTGACCAACATGGCAGTTTTCTGCTGGTCAGGATGAACAGATAGTGCCTAGACCCAGCTTCTGATACATATGACCATTACATGGCACATCTAAGACTAGAAAGGAGAAGAGAGGAAGAAGAAAAGGGAGAGAATCCACTGTTGGACTGTTGGAAACAGTGGTCAGGAATCTCCTCCAGCCTCAGAGTGAATTTTGCACATGCCTTTCTCGTTGTTTGTCTACTTAACTTCCACAGCTTTTCTTCCTCAACGCTCATATATGCTGCAACGTGGCCGTCATTTTCTGACCACCGTTACCACGTAACCCGAAACCGAACACAGACTCTTTTAGAACAAACTAGGAAACAAATGAAAATAGATGTTTTTTTTTAGAGATGCGTTTATGTGTCTTGGGTTTCTTGACTGGGGTGAAATGACCGGTGTGTGACAGACACAGGTGAAGCGCTCACTCCCACTCTGTCTTTCTGGTGTCTTTCCTCACTACACAGATACAGTGCCCTACAAATCACCTGTTTGATTGTAGTATATGGACATATGACACGGAGAGAAGCCCTGTGTCACATAAGATGGAGAGCAACAGACGGATGTAAAAAAAAAAAGAATGATAATGGTTTAAAAGGTCAATTGTGGTTTTGAAAACAAAATGAGTCCAACCGAGATTGTAATTCAAAGATTAGCTCTACTTCCAAACTGATACACAGTGAAAAATATTTTTGTATTTGTTGTTTTTCTATGTTTGTGTACGGAAATGACTGCAATCACGATCTTCCTTTGTATGAAATAAAGAAGCCCTTTTGTAGAGACCGTTTCAGCTGTGTATGCCTTAGTTCCGTGGAGGGTTGTTGGGCCCCACTATCACTGTGTCTACACTACATGACGGTTTGGAGAGAGAGCTGTCTGTTCGATCTGCCTCTCATGGGCTCTTGTCTCCCGCCCTCTCTTCCCCTCTATCCGCTCTCTTTCTCCTCCCTCTCTGTCTCCCTCTTTCCATTCCAATGTCTGAGAGACAGACGGGACAAGGGAGCATTGTCTCCTCCAACACGCTCTTTCGCTCTCTTTCTCACGCACACATACATGTACACACACACACACACACAGCTCTACAGGCAGACAATCCAAAACAGACATGCGTCATGGGTCCCAGGAATGTTCACATTTGTAAGCACTCAAATCAGCCTAGTAAGTATCTTACCGCACACAAAGAGAACAGATGTTGGCTAGGGCTAATTTTAACGACTAACCTAGTTCCATTCTGGGGTCTAGACAGATTCTGTAGTTTAATCTCTGACACTACATCTAATCTGATCTCTATCCATCCATGTTTGCTCTTTACCTCTCTAGCCCCATTTTCTAACATGCATCCTTTAGCTTTGTCCTTTTTTTATCCACATTCTGTTTGTGCCCAGATGTTCAGACAGGTGTAAACGATTAAAAGACCGTGTCTGGAAATCTTAAGTGTAGACAGATCTGGACATTGAAACCGTTTAAATCATGATCCCACCTTTTAAAATCATTGACAAGTGGCACCATTGAGTTATGGCATCAATATGTATCTTAAAATAAATAAATACATATTATTTATTTTTTAAATAGCTGTCAAAAAGTTAGCATAAAGGGGAGGGACCAGGAAATCTGCTCACGAAACAGACACAATGGATGGATGCGAGACACATTTTATTACCATGTGTAGACATATTCTGGAAAATGTGGGCACAATCAGAATGTGGACAAGATTTCAAGAATTCACAACAAAAAATATATATATAGTTTTTAATAAGGGTATTAAGCTAACATATGGAAATGTTTTAAAATGGTAATACCACAGATTATTTAGCTGATTGATTTGGAATTTAAGGAGCCCTTTGGGTTTCCCACATTTTATATTATGATCAAATATCGAATTTGGCCTTTAGTACTGTAGCCCATAGAAATGCATTGAATAACACATTCATAAATGGCAAAAAAGACAGTCAAAAAATCTGTCACAGGGGACCTCCTGAGTGGCACAGCGGTTTAAGGCACTGCAGTGCTTAAGCCGTCACTACAGATCCGAGTTCGATCCCGGGCTATGACGCAGGCGGCCATGACCCTGGAGACCCATGAGGCAACGCACAGTTGGCCCAGCGTCGTCTGGGTAGGGGAGGGTTTGGCTGGCAGGGATGTCCTTGTCTCATCACGCTCTAGTGACTCCTGTGGCGGGCCGGGCGCATGTACGCTGACACAGTCGCCAGTTCAGTGTTTCCTCTGACACATTGGTGGGGCTGGCTTCCTGGTTAAGTGAGCAGTGTGTCAAGAAGCAGTGCCGCTTGGCAAGGTTGTATTTCGGAGGACGCATGACCTTCGCCTCTCCTGAGTCCGTACGGTTGCAGCGATGGGACTAACTACCAATTGGGCAGAAAGGGGGGTAAAACATTTAGTTTTTTATCATAAGGAATAAGGTTCTGAGGTGTCTGTCCTATATCCAGGAGAAATAGGAAAGCTCAGAAAATATTAAGAAACATTTGGGACACATATTTAACACCTTATTTTTGTTTGCACAAAACTACTTCCATTCGTTTCTATGGGTTTCCTTCAGATGAGTTTGTAGCTCAAACGGTTCGGACGCTACAGACAGAGGTGGGCACATCAGCGTTACCGTCTTCAGAGGAGTCCGACACACACCGTTGTAGCTCGGCCACCTTCCACCGCAGATGCGGAAGGCCAACATAGGCCTTAAATTAGAGACTGATATCTCTAGCTTAAATTGACAGATTTTGATGGGGATTTTTTATTATATAGTATATGTTTTATTTTATTTTTTATATATTTTTTTACCTTTATTTATACAGGTTTTTGTCATTGAGATAACATCTCTTTTCCAAGAGAGACTTGGTCCAATAGCAGCAGGGGGAACAACATTTTAGACAAAACAAATTACATACACTAACACAACATTAAACAAAACTACAAACACACATACAGTACAACAAAAACATTTGACGTTAAAACACGAACGTTTTGACTAAAAGCAGCTGGCCATATTAGATCAGGACAGTGTCATACTTAATTATACCAACAGAAAATAAAGTTAACGTCGGAATATGGAGAATGAACAGAGAGAATTTTCAAAATATAAAATAAAAAATGTAGACATAAAGAGCAGAGAAAAGCCGTCCCAATATAATCTGGGACGCTTTTAAGGCATCCATTAGGGGAATGATAATCTCCTACTATGCACATTTTTTATCTGAGTTAGAAATTAAAATTAAAGAAAAAGAAATCACTTTTTTAGAAAAAGCTCAGAAGGGATTGGCTGGCCGGGATGTCCTTTACAAGGTAAATAAGAAAAGAAAATGTCTGAATTTAAGCAGGAATATGATCTTTTACTTTGGAAGAGCGACAACAACTACAGGTTAAACTCAAATAAAGCATAATATTTAATGGCAAATAAACTAGGTAAACATCTTGCAGCCCTCACAAAACGAATACATGCCAAATCAGTTATAATTTTTAAAGATACAAATGCATCAATTAGAAACATATATGAGATTAATGACATTTTAAAAGCTTATATGAAAATCTATATACATCGCAAATAAACAACAGTTGTGACAATAAAATAACCACAAAGCTCATAAGCAATAGAATGGCAAATGTCATCCCAGACTTGATACATATCAATCAAACAGGGTTTATTAAAAATAGACATTTACAAACAAATAGAAGAACATGTTTCAGTTTAATACAATACACAATATATATTAATATAGATTTATCAATAATGGCTGTTGATGCCAAAAAGGCTTTTGACTGTATTGAATTTCTATTCAACACTTTGGAAGCCTTCAACTTTCCAGCTGAAATAATACATTTCATAATATAATATAAGTGTCCTAAAGCAAAAATATACACAAATAATACATTATCTGATGAAATTGCTTTAGAAAGGGGTACAAGACAGGGATGTCCTCTTTCCCCCTCCTGTTTGCACGGGCAAATTAACCGCTTGCAGAAAGAATTAGACAGGACCCAAAACTAACTAGTATCAGTATTAGTAAACATGAATATAAACTAAACTTATTTTCAGATGATCTTCTGATATACCTGACCAATAATTGAAAACTCAATGCCCTCCTTGCTAAAAAAAACATTTCAAAATACTTAATATCAGGGTATAAAATGAATGTGGAAAACAATGAAATAATGGCAATAGGAAAAAGAAAATATTAACACATGATCTACAGCAATTCCTTAAGTGTACCACAAAAAATATCAAATTCTTAGGATGCTTAATAAGTGACAAGAAACAACAAATATATAATGATAACTTTATCCCATTTCTTAACAGTATAAAAGCAGATATAATTAAATGGAACAATATTCCCATTACAGGTAGAATAAAACTCTTCAGAATGGCATGGCTCCCAAAGTTGTTATATTTATTCTCGGTAATACCAAACTTTTACAGAGGGTGGTTTTAACCTTCCAGACTTAGAATTGTATCATCAACTCACCAATCAGGGCTTTTACTTGCGAATTATACTTGTGACATGTACTTTTACTTGTGACGTTTAAAATAACAGATAAATAAAATAAAATATAGTTAAATGCACTAATGAGGAATAATACTTACATCTTGAAGATCTGCATCCCCAGAAACTTTTTATGTGTATATTCTTTAAGGATAAAGTTAAGAACATTAACAACTTCATAGTTAAGAACACTATAACAGTATGGAAGAAAATGAAATGTATTCTCCTTGAACAAATATCATTCCCTAAAAACACAACCTAATGGAACAATCCTTGGATAGCTTTTCAGAATTCATCTATAAATTGGTCCACATGGAAAACTAAAGGCATAGAAACCATAAATTACTTGGTAATAGGAAATACATGTATTTCCATGACAGAATAAAAAAGCAATTTTGGACTAACCAATGTAGATATTTTCAAATAGATCCAACTTAAATGTTTCATATCCATTTTTTTGTTTTGTTTTTGGGACATCAGAGCAATCTTGAGGGAACTCTATTTCAGTCAAAAAAAGGATGTTCATATAATAGGTAAGATATACAAAACCTTGTAGAGAGCCTATCCAACTGACAACCTCTTAGAAAAAAATACTAACTACTGCGACCAAGACTTAAAAATAACTGATATTGGCACAAGATGGAGGGAATGTTGGAACAAGTCCAAAAGTTATGGCCGTAGTTAGAAAGTTGGCTGTCAGAAGAATTACAATGTAAATGTACTTCTATTGCAAATTTCAATACATGGCATATGAGGGTGCAGTGATTATAAGGGTGCAGTGATTATAAGGGTGCAGTGATTATGAGGGTGCAGTGATTATAAGGGTGCAGTGATTATAAGGGCGCAGTGATTATGAGGGTGCAGTGATTATGAGGGTGCAGTGATTATGAGGGTGCAGTGATTATGAGGGTGCAGTGATTATGAGGGTGCAGTGATTATACGGGTGCAGTGATTATAAGGGTGCAGTGATTATGAGGGTGCAGTGATTATAAGGGTGCAGTGATTATGAGGGTGCAGTGATTATAAGGGTGCAGTGATTATGAGGGTGCAGTGATTATGAGGGTGCAGTGATTATAAGGGTGCAGTGATTATGAGGGTGCAGTGATTATAAGGGTGCAGTGATTATGAGGGTGCAGTGATTATGAGGTTGCAGTGATTATGAGGGTGCAGTGATTATGAGGGTGCAGTGATTATGAGGGTGCAGTGATTATGAGGTTGCAGTGATTATGAGCGTGCAGTGATTATGAGCGTGCAGTGATTATGAGCGTGCAGTGATTACTTTTCTCATCATTGATCTTGAAAAAACGCTAACTGAAAACTGGAAATCAACCAATCCTCCATCGTTAACACAAAGGAAAGGTAAAATGCTTTATTATGTAAATGTTGAAAGTGCGTAGGCAACAGAGAGAAATAAAATGGTGCATTTTGAGGCCATGTGACGAAGAGTGATGCGGGCGGGTAGTGCGAGCAGGTGGGTCTGGGCAAGGGAGATGTTGTGGATGTTTGTGTGCGTCTGTATGTTGTAGTTTGTATGTGGATGTTTTGTAATGTTAATCAAATATATTCATAAATAAAGCATTTTAAAGAATGTGGACAAGATCAGGACAACGGATGAGTGTTAGTGCCAAGTATAAACAAGGCTTCTGTCAAGTCATTTATTTCTTTCCATCTATTCATCCCTCTCCTTCCCTACCCATCTTTCTGATTCTCAGGGTTAGGTCATACTCTGTATACTATGGCAATACTGGAATGGGCACTGCAGGATAGAGTGACAAAGATCTTTAAAAAGTGTGCTGGTGAACCATTCCCAAACACACCCAACCACACACACACACATAGAGAAAGACCCTAGCCATAGAGTTCCTAAACCAAAAGGCGCAACATTGCGGGGACGCTTGCTAAGCAGACCAATCAAACCAGACTGATCTATTGCCCGTGCAAACAGGAGGGGGAAAGAGGACATCCCTGTCTTGTACCCCTTTCTAAAGCAATTTCATCAGATAATGTATTATTTGTGTATATTTTTGCTTTAGGACACTTATATTATATTATGGGGTGAGAGAAGTTAATGAGAAAAGTTAAACATCCTTAGTTGTTCATTTTCTCGAAATCTAAAGGCACAACCTAGATTCGAGTCAATGTCTTAAGTAGTTGAACTTGTTATTACTCCAAGCTCGTGAGATTGACAGTCTGACACACTTTCATTTTAGTCAAAAACAACTTTATATCGAAGGACTGCCTTTGATTTGATGGCCTGCACATTCGCAGTTCGGCTCGAGACGACCATCAGACCCATTGACGTTTTTCTACAGATGAGCTTAGCAGCTAGCCAATGTTGCCATGACATCGCCTACAAGTGTGATCGCCGATTTCTATTAGAGAAGCAGTTTTATCTTGACACTCTACTGTCTTTGCCCAAGAGTACATATCTGAGAAAGGCTTTAGTTATATAAAAAAAAACACTTCACATTTTCAGTTTCACATGTGAAATCACAGCTTATTTACATATGAAACCATATTTTCACATGTATTACATTTTAACACCAACTTTTCACGTGAGAGGAAAAACATGTTCTCACCTCACATGTGAGGATATGTAGTTTTACACGTGAAAAACTTTTTCATGTGAAAATCTCAAATTCACTTGTGGAATTGAAAATCTATTACGTGGAAATAACATTTTCAGTTTCACATGCAAGAAAACGCCACATGTCAAAATCTCACTTTCACACATACACATGTGAAAATATGTGAAAATATATCACGTGGAAATCAAATTTGCGTTTTCACGTAAGAAACATTCACATGAACATTTTACTTTCATATGTGGAATTGCAGGTTCAAATGTGGTGGTGAAATGGTGTTATTCTCTTCACATGTGATCGTTGGAACAGAGAAGTTAGCGCTCCGTTTGTTTTTATTGATCCTTTTCAACATGTTAAAATTAGCGCTGTCAGACGTAATTTAATTAACTCAAGTAGGGCTTTGGAGGTTACAATTCTTTTTCAGCCGGTGATTGTCAAGCAAATAACTGTCGGTCTCACGGTAATTGACCGTTAAGTAACATAAACACTTTCATCATCTCCCTGGCTTCCACACATCGCCTACAAGCTACTGATGCAGACCTTTGGAACATCTCTATTTTGAAAAGTCTAATAAGTCTATGTAATATAGCCTACACCATCACAATAAATCCATTATTTACTTTAGACAGGTCTAAAGAAACATGATATGAAGAAAATGTAGTCTATTTCAGAAGAACAGAATAGCATACTCTGAGTTGTGCTTATGTTAGGTCCCGATCTTGCTGTGCCAAGTGGCTGTGGGCTACACAGTTCATTTAGCAGAAAAGATTTGATTAGATTTCCATGGTGTTATTTTATAGTATGACGAATACAATTGAATACATTTTTACTCAATGTGGCTGCCACAACAGATCAGAACATTTAGCTTAAAATGTTTATAAACTATTAGGCTATTTCTTGACATTGTAAGCACAGCAATGTGTACACGGGCAGTAGGCTATAGGGCAAACACCATTATCAAAAGTCACCACAAATGCGATTATGCATGTAATGCTTTTATTATAAAGGTGCATTTTTTATGGTGAAAATGATCTTGCCATAACTTGAAACTCACGAGCTGCTTATGTATGTAGTTAGGCTCTACAGTCGTGGCCAAAAGTTTTGAGAATGACACAAATATTTATTTCCACAAAGTTTGCTGCTTCAGTGTCTTTAGATATTTTTGTCAGATGTTACTAATACTGAAGTATAATTACAAGCATTTCATAACTGTCAAAGGCTTTTATTGACAATTACATGAAGTTGATGCAAAGAGTCAATATTTGCAGTGTTGACCATTCTTTTTCAAGACCTCTGCAATCCGCCATGGCATGCTGTCAATTAGCTTCTGGGCCACATCCTGACTGATGGCAGCCCATTCTTGTATAATCAATGCTTGGAGTTTGTCAGAATTTGTGGGTTTTTGTTTGTCCACCCGCTTCTTGAGGATTGACCACAAGTTCTCATTGGGATTAAGGTCTGGGGATTTTCCTGGCCATGGGCCCAAAATATTGATGTTTTGTTCCCTGAGCAACTTAGCTATCACTTTTGCCTTATGGCAAGGTGCTCCATCATGCTGGCAAAGGCATTGTTCGTCACCAAACTGTTCCTGGATGGTTGGGAGAAGTTGCTCTCGGGGGATGTGTTGGTACCATTCTTTATTCATGGCTGAGTTCTTAGTCAAAAGTGTGAGTGAGCCCACCCCCTTGGCTGAGAAGCAACCACACACATGAATGGTCTCAAGATGCTTTACTGTTGACATGACACAGGACTGATGGTAGCGCTCACCTTGTCTTCTCCGGACAAGCTTTTTCCCGGATGCCCCAAACAACCGGAAAGGGGATTCATCAGGGAAAATGACTTTACCCCAGTCCTCAGCAGTCCAATCCCTGTACCTTCTGCAGAATATCAGTCTGTCCCTGATGTTTTTGCTGGAGAGAAGTGGCTTCTTTGCTGCCCTTCTTGACACCAGGTCATCCTCCAAAAGTCTTCACCTCACTGTGCGTGCAGATGCACTCACACCTGCCTGCTGCCATTCCTGATCAAGCTCTGTACTGGTGGCGCCCCGATCCCGCAGCTGAATCAACTTTAGGAGACGGTCCTGGCACTTGCTGGACTTTCTTGGGCGCTCTGAAGCCTTCTTCACAACAATTGAGCTGTTCTCCTTGAAGTTCTTGATGATCCGATAAATGATTGATTTAGGTGCAATCTTACTGGCAGCAATATATCCTTGCCTGTGAAGCCCTTTTTGTGCAAAGCAATGATGACGGCATGTGTATCCTTGCAGGTAACCATGGTTGACAGAGGAAGAACAATGATTCCAAGCACCACCCTCTCTTTGAAGCTCCAGTCTGTTATTTGAACTCAATCAGCATGACAGAGTGATCTCCAGCCATGTCCTTGTCAACACTCACACCTGTGTTAACTAGAGAATCGCTGACATGATGTCAGCTGGTCCTTTTGTGGCAGGGCTGAAATGCAATGGAAATGTTTTTGGGGGGATTCAGTTCATTTGCATGGCAAAGAGGGACTTAGAAATGAATTGCAATTCATCTGATCAATCTTCATAACATTCTGGAGAATATGCAAATTGCCATCATAACCAACAGAGGCAGCAGACTGTGAAAATGTATATTTGTTTCATTCTCAAAATGTTTGGCCATGACTGTACACCTCTTGTAAAGCCAATTAATGTGCTTCATTTTAAAAAGTTATTTAGCCACTTTATTTGTGATACAAACCTTATAGGTTTTCAAAACATATAGGCCTTTGGGCTAGGCTACAGTACATGAGATGTGCGACTATGATTTGAAAAAGCAAAAAAAAGAGGCATTGTTTCTTGCCTTACGTTGGGCATCATTCACAAGTCACAATAGAGTGCTGAGTACCAGGCAGTTAGCAAGTTTCGTAGGTTACTAATGACCATCAGCAGCATCAAAGCTTGGAGAAGCCTAGTTAGCGTGACTAAACAGGCACGTGGAATTTGACTGACTTCATGACTCGTGACCGCCGGTGTGGTGGTAAGATGATCACCGCAACAGCCCTAAACTCAACCTAACTTTTTGTAATTTTAGTGCAGATTTTTTCTTCTCGCTTTGTCTGAAAGCACTGAAAACATCAAAAATACATCATCTATACAGATAAAAACAACAATGTGATGTCAAAAACTTCACTTCACAACTTCCCAGGTTAAATAAAGTGTGTTTATAAATTGACCTTATTTTGCTAACCGTTTACTTTACTTATTTTACTTTAAATTCTGCAATAAACTCCATCGTTTGACAGCCCTAGTTGAAATTAAAATGTGAAAATGCAGTTTTCTAACTCACGTGTCTGTTTTTCCCACGTTAGTTTTTTCCGGTGATTTGTTCACTTGTGTTGGAAAACCATGTGTCTGACTCGTGAACATTTCTCATGTAATTTGTTCAATTGAGATAATGTATTTGAATCTTCACAAGTGTCAGAATACATACATTTTTGCCACTTGATATTTTCTCGTGTAATTCTTTTGTGTGTTTTTTTTTGTAAGGGATGTGAAGTCTAGTCCCATTCTTTGCTAGAACTTCATTATCTTAGTCACCACCCTGACCCAGATACCCAGAGAGAGAGAGAGAGAGAGATACCCAGAGAGAGATACCCAGAGAGAGAGAGAGATACCCAGAGAGAAAGAGAGAGATACCCAGAGAGAGACAGAGAGAAAGAGAGAGAGATACCCAGAGAGTGAGAGAGACCCATAGAGAGAGAGAGATACCCATAGAGAGAGAGAGAGATACCCAGAGAGAGACAGAGAGAGATACCCAGAGAGAGAGAGAGAGATACCCAGAGAGAGAGAGAGAGAGAGGAAGAGAGATAGCAAGAGAGAGAGTATCTTTCCTTCTCATCAGTGTAGTAGTTGTGGTCATATTGAGAAATAGTATGTCAGGAAGTCAGATAAAGGCAGTGTTTCCCCCTGAGGTCTGTTCTCATGTCACACACACACACACACACACACACACACACACACACACACACACACACACACACACACACACACACACACACACACACACACACACACACACACACACACACACACACACACACACACACACACACACACACACACACACACACAGTTGTGCCATCCCATCTTCAGTGGTGTGGTGAGGGGTAAACACAGTTTAATGACCAATGTTTTTGCATCACAGTTTACCCTCCTTTTGTAGAAAAATGCATTGAAAGTATAGGGAGCATAACTTTTTTCACTGTGACCGGCGAACTGAGTTTACTCACCTATTTTTTTTACCACTACATCACTGCCCATCATAGTGTAGATACTGTCATGTACACGCCCTTGGGGAGGAAACAAGGAGAAGAAAAGGTCCTAACCGGCACGAGGCTGTGTGTGTACCCAGAGAGAGACAGAGAGAAAGAGAGAGAGATACCCAGAGAGAGAGAGAGATACCCATAGAGAGAGAGAGAGATACCCAGAGAGAAACAGAGAGAGATACCCAGAGAGAGAGAGAGAGATACCCAGAGAGAGAGAGAGAGAGGAAGAGAGATACCCAGAGAGAGATATACCCAGAGAGAGAGAGAGAGGAAGAGAGATAGCAAGAGAGAGAGTATCTTTCCTTCTCATCAGTGTAGTAGTTGTGGTCATATTGAGAAATAGTATGTCAGGAAGTCAGATAAAGGCAGTGTTTCCCCCTGAGGTCTGTTCTCATGTCACACACACACACACACACACACACACACACACACACACACACACACACACACACACACACACACACACACACACAGTTGTGTCATCCCATCTTCAGTGGTGTAGTGAGGGGTAAACACAGTTTAATGACCAATGTTTTTGCATCACAGTTTACCCTCCTTTTGTAGAAAAATGCATTGAAAGTATAGGGAGCATAACTTTTTTCACTGTGACCGGCGAACTGAGTTTACTCACCTATTTTTTTTACCACTACATCACTGCCCATCATAGTGTAGATACTGTCATGTACACGCCCTTGGGGAGGAAACAAGGACAAGAAAAGGTCCTAACCGGCACGAGGCTGTGTGTGTACCAAGGTTATCATAGTTTTGTGTTTTATATTAGTTTTTATTTCTATTTGTTTTCACATTTTTGTTTGAAATTCAGTTTAAGTTCATTTTTAGATTCAACTTTATGAGTTTTATTGAGTTTAAGTTTTATATAAACATTTCTATTTCGTTTTTATATAATTTAGTTTCACTTTTGGTTTTAGTGACAGAAAGTAGCTTATGTTTGGTAGCCAGACAGAGTATTTTTTTGGGTCATCCGTGTAGTAGTTAGCCTAGTGGTTAGAGCAATGGCCGAAAGGTTGCAAGATCGAATCCCAGAGCTGGCGAGGTAAAAATCTGTTGTTCTGCCCCTGAAAAAGGCAGCTGACCCACTCTTCCTAGGCTGTCGTTGAAAATAAGAACTTGTTCTTAACTGACTTGTCTAGTTTAAAAAAAAGGTGTTGTGTGATTGTCACTTCTTGCCACTGTGCACGAACCCAAAAGGTGATCGGTTTAACCTAATGAATCAGGCGTAAAAGAAACGCATGAAACTAGATCCCCCAGCCTCGATACTGGTCTTGATGAGAATTTTAAAAACTGTCGAGAGAGGTTCTCTCTTCTGCACTGTTCAACCAATCCAGTAGAAATGGAGGAGTTAAGATGGAGTGTCAGTGTCACGACCTCGGTCGAAGTTGGTCCCTCTCCTTCTTCGGGTGGCGTTCGACGTCACCGGCTTTCTAGACACCACCGATCCATGTTTCATTTAGTTTTGTCTTGATCATACACACCTGGTTTCCATTCCATTAATTATGTTCCTTATTTAACCCTCTGACTTCCCTCTCTGTTTTGTGCGTTATTGTTTGTCATGTGGGTTCTCGTTGTTAGTGCTCTGGATTATTATGTTTGTTCCTTGTTGGAACCTTACTTATTTTTGAGTACATGTTGGACTATTACTCATATCTGTGTCCTGCGCCTGACTCTGCATTTTCACCAACGTCCTCACAGAATAACGCACCACAAATGGAGTCAGCAGGTACAGCCAGTCCTCCTCTCCCAATGGAGGAGCGTGTTCAGCAGCACACGACCATGTTACAGAGTCTCGGTACAGCCGTGCTGCAAACCATGGACCGATGGGAGAGAAGTGGTTTTCCGGTTCACCCATCAGCACCTTCCCAGCTCCCACAACAACCGACCCAGATGTCCACACCTCCTTCATCAGGATTCAGTGGGATTCGACTCTCGCTCCCGGGAGATTATGATGGAACGGCTGCCGGGTGCCAGGGGTTCCTACTGGAGGTCTACCTGGCAGCACCCTCATATCTTGTTTGACTGGAAAAGCACTGGTCTGGGCCTACGCCATCTGGGAAAGAGAAGGCCCGAAGTTGGACAACTACAAAGATTTCACCCGCCGCTTCCGGGCGGTTTTCGATCATCCACCTGAGGGGAGAGCGGCGGGCTAACGCTTGTTCCATTTAAGACAAGGGATGAGGAGCGCTCAAGAGTTCACTCTGAATTTTAGAACTCTGGCCGCCGGCGTGGGATGGAATGAGCGGGCCCTAAACGACCACTACAGGTGTAGTTTACGCGAGGACGTTCGTAGGGAGTTAGCCTGCAGGGACACCACCCTTAATCTGTACCAACTGGTGGACCTATCCATCCGGCTGGATAACCTGTTGGCCTCCCGCGGACGTCCGGATCGGGGTCCGTCAGTTCCATCCCCCAGCACCTCTGATCCTACCCCGATGGAGCTGGGAGGTGCTGCTATGAGGGGGACCGGAGGGGGGACCGTTCCCTGCACCAACTGTGGCCGCAGAGGACACACTGCTGGTCGGTGCTGGGGAGGTTTCCCAGGTAATTGAGGTGGCAGGCGGAGCACTGGTGGATCATCTCAGATGAGTAGGCAGACACCTCACCCAGAGCTCCCTGTTGCACACATGTGGTTGTATATAGCATTTCCTGAGTTTTCCCAGCATTCCCAGCATAAGGCGCTAGTAGATTCAGGCGCAGCTGGGAACTTTATTGACTGTACCTTTGCACTTCGTTTAGGGATTCCTATTGTTCCTGTTGATGTCCCCTTCCCTGTACATGCCTTAGATAGTCGTCCGTTGGGGTCACGGCTAATCAGGGAGGTCATAGCTCCACTCCGTATGATAAAGCAGGAGAACCATGAGGAGAGAATTAGTCCCTTTCTGATCGACTCTCCTGCGTTTCCTGTTGTGTTGGGCCTTCCCTGGTTGGCCTCTCATGATCCCACTATTTTGTGGCAACAGAGGGCTCTCAAGGGATGGTCCTGTCAGTGTTCAGGGAGGTGTGTAGGTGTTTCCTTAGGTGCAACTACGGTAGAGAGTCCAAACCAGGTTTCCACCATGCACATTCCCCCCGAATATGCCGATTTGGCACTCACCTTCTGTAAAAAGAATGTGACTCAATTACCACCCCATCGACAGGGGGATTGTGCGATAAATCTCCTGGAAGATGCTGCACTTCCCAGGAGTCACGTGTATCCTCTGTCACAGGAGGAGACGGCGGCTATGGGAACATATGTCACCGAATCTCTGGGACAGGGATACATTCGGCCTTCCATTTCACCTGCCTCCTCGAGTTTCTTTTTTTGTGAAGAAGAAGGATTGAGGTTTGCGCCCGTGTATTGACTATCGAGGTTTGAGTCAGATCATGATAAAATACAGTTACCCACCTCCTCTCATAGCCAGTATTACAGAGTCATTGTACAGGGCGCGCTTCTTCACAAAATTGGACCTCAGGCGCGCTTACAACCTGGTGCGTATCTCGACCTGCACGGGCAGGGTGTAGTGGTGTATATAGATGACATTCTAATCTGTTGTCCGAGCTCTGAAAGCGTGGAGACATTGGCTTGAGGGGGCTAAACACCTTTTCCTAATTTGGACTGACCACCACAATCTGGAGTACATTCGGGCACCTTGGAGACTGAACCCTCGCCAGGCGAGGTGGGCCATGTTTTTCACCCGCTTTGTTTTCACTCTATCCTACAGACCAGGTTCCCAGAACGTTAAGGCAGACGCACTGTCCAGGATGTATGACATGGAGGAGCGGTCCGCGGATCCCACTCCCATAATTCCAGCTTCTTGACCGGTGCCGCCTGTAGTGTGGGAAGTGAATGCGGACATCGAGCGGGCGTCACGTGCAGAGCCCACTCCCCCACAGTGTCTTGTTGAGCATCTGTATGTTCCGTTTGATGTCCACGATTGTTTGATCTGTTGGGCCCACACGTCACCCTCCTCGGGTCATCCTGGCATCGGTCGGACAGTGCGCTGTCTTGCTGGGAAGTACTGGTGGCCCACTTTAGCTAAGGACGTGAGGCACAGGGGGTACTGTCACGACTTCGGCCGAAGTTGGTCCCTCTCCTTCTTCGGGCGGCGTTCGGCATCACCGGCTTTCTAGACACCACCGATCCATGTTTCATTTTTGTTTTGTTTTGTCTTGATCATACACACCTGGTTTCCATTCCATTTACTTATTTTTGAGTAAAGGACACATGTATCGTTGTAGTGACTGGGTGTATTGATACACCATCCAAAGTGTAATTAATAACTTTGCTCAAAGGGATACTCAATGTCTGCTTTTTGTTTTACCCTTCTACCAAAAGGTGCCCTTCTTTGCGAAGCATTGGAAAACCTCCCTGGTCTTTGTGGTGGAATCTGTGTTTGAAATTTACTGCTCGACCGAGGGACCTTACAGATAATTGTGTGTGGGCTGAGGTAGTCATTCAAAAATCATGTTAAACACTATTATTGTCCATGCAACTTATTATCTGAATTTTTAAGCACGTTTTACTCCTGAACTTATTTAGGCTTGCTATAACAAAGGGGTTGAATACTTATTGACTCAAGATATTTCAGCTTTTAATTTGTAATTCATTTGTAAACATTTCGAAAACACAATTTCACTTTGACATTATGGAGTATTGTGTGCAGGCCAGTGACAAAACATCTTAATTTAATTGATTGTACAACATAAATAATCAAGCACACTTAGTTCATATGTTTATGTAAGAAATACATAAATATTGTCTTATGAAATTGAAAATAGTGCCAATGAGATGTGTTTAATGTAAAGGTAAACTAAACTTAACATGAAACCTAAACCTACTATACCCTAGTAAGATGCATTTCAACGGAGTTAGTTTGTATATAGTTTTGAGCATCTATAGACCATCAGCCAGGGGCTATAAATGGACAAAGAATTTAACATTACACAGAACCATTAATTAATCCAGATCTCCTGCCTTTGTTGTGCTTCAACTGTAGTGTGTTTACAACTGACACAACCAATCTCTCTCTCTCACACACACACACACACACACACACACACACACACACACACACACACACACACACGAGAGGTCACACGAGTATAGTTTTGGCAGATGCTCTACAGGAGCTGTTATCGTACCAGAGATAAACACAAACCGGTTTGGACTGGCTGAAGAAACACAGCCAGAAAGGCAACCCGTGTGTGTGTGTGTGTGTGAGTGAGTGTGAGAGAGAGAGAGAGAGAGAGAGAGAGAGAGAGAGAGAGAGAGAGAGAGAGAGAGAGAGCGAGAGAAGTGAATAGAGGAACAAGTAGAAGTGTGTTTGTATGTCCTGACACAGATATTTGGAAGTCCTGGAATATGTTCTCAGGGCAGATCATGCTCTGGGCAATTTGCCTCTCACTGTAGCACAACTCACAGCCCCTCATCATAACTAATGACCCAGGGTGTGTGTGCACGTGTGTGTGTGGTAACCCGGGGCAGTGAGAATACCCCGGGAACAGTGAGCACATAAGAGAAAGACATCAATTCATTTGACCGTTAAATCGATAACACCCTCCCACATTGCACAGGAGATTACATATGTAACAATCCCACACAAGGGCACACACACAAACACAGATGATGACTGCCACACACCTAAATGTAATTTGGCTTTTATGTTTACCTGGTATTCCAGACATCTGGGCAGTGTGCTGGTCTGTCTGTGTCCAGGGCCAAAGTCTAGCTATCGCATGTTTCCATTGGCCAATTAGTTTCTACACCATGCAATCATACCGTGTGCTTTACTCACCTGATAACTGAAAAGAAGGTCATCATGGAAATGTAGACGCTGTTCTAAGTGTAGTTTTTTGCACTACTCCCTAACGATAAAGGTTAGGTTTCCATCTAGGTTAGCTGATCCTAGGTCTGTGTCCTATGCCGAGTTTGAAGCTTTCGCAGATACACAGAAAATCAACAGGTTTGTTAACGTTAGTGATAAGGTCAATGAAAGGACATGGGTGAAAAATCTGCCGATGTGCCCTTGTGCAAGGCACTTAACCCTTATGCACTTGTAAGTTGCTCTGGTTAAGAGCGTCTGCTAAATGACCAAACATTTTTATACGCAGAACTTATCAGGGATTCAAAGAAAGAAAGTTATTGCATTCAGAGTCGTTTGAATGTAGCCGATTGCTACTCAGAGGTCATTGAGAGAATAAACACTCTGAGATAAAAGTGAAACGAAAGCTAAACATTCCTGATATGGTCTAGTAGTCTACTATGATTGTTACATAATTACTGCTACTGACCTTCTTCTGACACTACTACTAGCACTACTACTACTACTACCACTACTACTACTACTACTACTACCACTACTACTGGCCATTTCCATGCAAAAGGTGCACTAACATGTGAAGTCCATAGAAGCACATCAAATTTGGTGTCAAATGAAATATAAGAATCTAATGTTTTTGAGAAATTAAGGCATATATGCACTTTCAACCATTTCCCATCTGAAAAATTAGGCGTAAGTAAAGGCTTTGATTTCTGGTCAGTCAGATAGAAAGGGGGTCTTAGAAAACATCTAGCAGAACAAGTCTTAAAAGGTATAAGAAATACATTAAAACACAATAATGTTGAAGTAAAAACCCCTGCCAACTTATATCAAAGTTCACAGAAGTAACAAGTAAAGGTAGACTTACCACATCTAGTGGAAAACCTTCCCAGAAGAGTGGAGGCTGTTATAGCAGCAAAGGGGGAACCAACTCCATATTAATGCCCATGATTTTGGAAGATGTTCGATGAGCAGGTGTCAGTGCATTCAGAAAGTATTCAGACCCCTTCCCCACATTTTGTTACATTACAGCCTTATTCTAAAATGGATCAAATTATTTTTTCCCCCTCATCAATCTACACACAATATCCCACAATGACAAAGAGAAAACAGGTTTTTAGAGTAAAAAACAGAAATAACTTATTTACATAGGAATTCAGACCCTTTACTATGAGACTCGAAATTGAGCTCAGGTGCATCCTTTTTCCATTGATCATCCGTGAGATGTTTCTACAAGGTCAGGTGATTGGAGTCAGTTGACTGGACATGATTTGGAAAGGCACACACCTGTCTAAATAAGTTGACAGTGCATGCCAGAGCAAAATCCAAGCCATGAGGTTGAAGGAATTTTCTGTCGAGCTCCGAGACAGGACAGTGGCTTCCATCATTCTTAAATGAAAACAATAGAACCAACAAGACTCTTCCTAGAGCTGGCCGTCCGGCCAAACTGAGCAATCGGAGGAGAAGGGCCTTGGTCAGGTAGGTGACCAAGAACCCGATGGTCACTCTGAAAGAGCTCCAGAGTTCCTCTGTGGAGATGGGAGAACCTTCCAGAAGGACCTTCCATCCAACCTGACAGAGCTTGAGAGGATCTGCAGAGAAGAATGGGAGAAAATCCCCAAACACAGGTGTGCCAATCTGGTAGCTTCATACCCAAGAAGACTAAAGGCTGTAATTGCTGCCAAAGGTGGTTAAACAAAAATGAAAACATTTTTCTTTGGCATTATGGGGTATTGTGTGTAGATTGATGAGGGAAAAACTATTTAATCCATTTTAGAATGTGGAAAAAGTCAAGGGGTCTGAATACTTTCCAAATGCATTGTACTGTTGGTCATGTAGTGTAAAGAATTCCACCATAATTTGCAAATAAATTCATTAAAAATCCTACAATGTGATTTTCTGGATTTTTTTTCTCATTTTGTCTGTCATAGTTGAAGTGTACCTTTGATGAAAATGACAGGCCTCTCTCATATTTTTAAGTGGGAGAATTTGCACAATTGGTGGCTGACTAAATACTTTTTTGCCCCACTGTATATGTATATGTGATGGTATGCATAGGCATTATGGACAGTATGTGGATAGAATACGTAGTATATCTGAAGAATATGTAAGACAGAATAGTACATGTATAGCAATAGTTTAGGTACAGCAATAGTTTAATAGGATGGCCCTGACTAGAATACAGAATATACAGTTGAAGTCGGAAGTTTACATGCACTTAGGTTGGAGTCATTAAAACTCGTTTTTCAACCCCTCCTTTCTTGTTAACAAACTATAGTTTTGGCAAGTCGGTTAGGACATCTACTTTGTGCATGACACAAGTAATTTTTCAAAAAATTGTTTACAGACAGATTGTTTCACTTATCATACACTATGTCACAACTCCAGTGGGTCAGAAACTTACATACACTAAGTTGACTGTGCCTTTAAACAGCTTGGAAAATTCTAGAAAATTATGTTATGGCTTTAGAAGCTTCTGATAGGTGAATTGACATCATTTGAGTCAATTGGAGATGTACCTGTGGATGTATTTCAAGACCTACCTTCAAACTCAGTGCCTCTTTGCTTGACATCACGGGAAAATCTAAATAAATCAGCCAAGACCTCAGAAAAAATATTGTAGACCTCCACAGTTTCCAAACGCCTGAAGGTACCATGTTCATCTATACAAACAATAGTATGCACGTATAAACACCATGGGACCACGCAGCCGTCATACCGCTCAGGAAGGAGACTCGTTCTGTCTCCTAGAGATGAACGTATTTTGGTGCACAAAGTGCAAATCAATCCCAGAACAACAGCAAAGGACCATGTGAAGATGCTGGAGAAACAGGTGCAAAATTATCTATATCCACAGTAAAATGAGTCCTATATCGACATAATCTGAAAGGCCGCTCAGCAAGGAAGACGCCACTGCTCCAAAACCGCCATAAAAAAGCCCGACTATGGTTTGCAACTGCACATGGGGACAAAGATCGTACTTTTTGGAGAAATGTACTCTGGTCTGATGAAACAAAAATAGAACTGTTTGGTCTATTTGACCTTAATGACCATCATTATGTTTGAAGGAAAAAGGGAGATGCTTGCAAGCTGAAGAACATCATCCCAACCGTGAAACACGGGGGTGGCAGCATCATGTTGTGGGGGAGCTTTGCTGCAGGAGGGACTGGTGCACTTCACAAAATAGTTGGCATCATGAGGGAGACAGGGAATTTTTACTAGTATTAAATGTCAAGAATTGTGAAAAACTGAGTTTAAATGTATTTGGCGAAGGTGTATGTAAACTTCAGACTTCAACTGTACATGAAATGGGTAAAACAGTATGTAAACATTATTAAAGTGACCAGTGTTCCATGTCTATGTACATAGGGCAGCAACCTCTAAGGTGCAGGCTTGAGTAAATGGGTGGTAGCTGGCTAGTGATGGTGACTAAGTTCAGGGCAGGGTACTGGGTGGAGGCCGGCTAGTGATGGCTATTTAACAGTCTGATAGCCTTGAGATAGAAGCTGTTTTTCAGTCTCTCGGTCCCAGCTTTGATGCACCTGTACTGACCTCGCCTTCTGGATGATTGCGGGGTGAACAGGCTGTGGCTCGGGTGGCTGAGGTCCTTGATGAACTTCTTGGTCTTCTTGCGAAACCGGGTGTTGTAGATATCCTCAAGGGCAGGCTGTGTGCCACCGGTGATGCGTTGGGCTGACAGCACCACCCTCTGGAGAGCCCTGCGGTTGCGGACTGTGCAGTTGCAGTACCAGGCGGTGATACAGCAAGACAGGATGCGCTCAAAGGTGCATCTGTAGAAGTTTGTGAGGGTCTTAGGGACCATGCCGAGTTTCTTCAGCATCCGGAGGTGGAAGAGGCGCTGTCGCAGTCATGGGTGAAAAGGGAGTACAGGAGGGGGCTGAGCATGCACCCCTGTGGGGCCCCAGTGTTGAGGATCAGCGTAGCGGAGGGGTTGTTGCCTAACTTTACCACGTTGGGGTGGCTCGTCAGGAAGTCCAGGACCCAGTTGCACAGGGCGGGGTTCAGACCGAGGGCCCCAAGCTTAATGATGAGCTTGGAGGGCACTATGGTGTTGAAGGCTGTGCTGTAGTCAGAACAGCATTCTTACATAGGTATTCCTCTTGTCCAGGTGGGATAGGGCAGTGTGCAGTGCGATGGCGATTGCATAATCCGTGGATCTGTTGGGGCGGAATACAAATTGTAGTGAGTCTAGGGTGTCGGGTAAGGTAGAAGTGATATGATATGATCCTCAACTACCCTCTCAAAGCACTTCATGATGGCAGAAGTGATTGCTACGGGGCGATAGTCATTTAGTTCAGTTACCTTCGCTTACTTGGGTACAGGAACAATGGTGGAGATCTTGCAGCAAGTGGGGACGGAAGACTGGGATAGGGAGAACCTTCCCATGCTCTGAGGACGTGGCTAGGGAATTGGCTAAAATAGGAAAGGAAACCACACAAACCACAGCTGGGTCACCTGCTACTGTCTTCCATTCCACTGGCATACTTTTTAATTAGCTGGATTAACAGTCTGGACAACCCCTCTCTCTCTCTCCCACTCTCTCTGTCTCTCTCTATTCAGTTTATGTAACGTCTTCCGGTTCTTACTGACACCTACCCATGAGCCCCCTCTCTTTCCATTTATTGTAACCAGTGTCCTTAATCACTGAGCACCGACCGACACTGGATGTCCATGGAAGTTGAAAAGTAGCTGAAATTTGGTCAGTTATCTGAAGCAATCATAGACATCTAAATTTGGACAGCACATTATACGACAGTGCAGTAAAGAAAAGTAGAGTATACTGTAGGTCAGCACAGTACTGTACAGAAGAGTAGAGTTTATTACAATACGATACAGTACAGTATGGTAGAGCACACTAGAGTTGAGTAGAGTAAAATGTACTGTATTGTACTTTACTGTACTGAACTTTGCTGTGTCCAAACATGGGAAACATAAACAAATAATTACACAACATGCAAAAAAGGTTATTGCATTCTTCTACCTTTGTGTACCTATTCAGGATACATCACAGTGAATACATCACATATCCATAATTATGCATTTCGGTGTAGTACAGATCAGGGACCATTGATGTCATTTGGTTACTGTCATTCTGTAACTGGGTGTTAATCCATTTAATTTAATGTACATGTAGTTCAATAACCAAAATAGATGTTTTCAAACTCAAGGTGTCATAGCATAGCTGACAGCCCATTCTTTCTTGCAGACATCTTTGACTTTTATTTCAGGGCATATATTTAACAGAGTTTTTGGAAAACTGAGAGAAACATAACCTGTTGCCAAACTTTACATCCTCATCCTCACTTTAAGTGAATGTGTTTTTGTAAAATGTTCAGTAGACATTGTTAAAAGTAGTCATTGTGCATATGGACCTGTGTAGTAAGTTTAACTTTGCAATCAATGGTTTTTGTTTGGCATACATTTTATTAAGGTGAAAAACCAGTCTGAGCTTTATCATGTTCCAATGGAATTGCCCTGCTACTACTACATACTGCTCCCCACTTTCATATATTTATACATATTGTAATTACATGGCTCTGCTATAATATCAATATTTAATGATATTTCTAACTAAAAAGTACAAATTCTCAGGTAAATGGGCATGTGGTGGTACACATTATTTTGCTAATGAAAAGGAAGTCTGATCCTGATTTCACAGGAGTCATCTGTTGTCTCGTTAATGTAGGCAGGCTGACCAGTCCTCCTGCTTCACTTGGGTCTGAGAGTGAGGATTTTCCATCACTGGTCTCTGCATTTCTCTTGTCAACAGACATACAGCGCCTTATACTGGGCAGAGAGCGCAGCAGGCACAACAGGACATTTCTTCATGTAGGAAAATGCGTAGCAACTCTAGATTTCATCTGACAAATCAGAAGCGATTTTGTAGCCGAGCACTGATCCAGCAACCAATGGGAAACAGCGAAACAGGCGCGGATTAACGGATTTGTTACAAGGTGCTTTGTTGTTATTTTAGTAGCTGCCTTCAAACGTCCAGCTGTACACGTTTAGGGCTACAACTTGAATGATGAGTCTGTCTTTAAGGTATTTAGTTTACAATTGTAGCAAAGTGTTTAAATGACTAACGTTACCTAGCCAGAACTGTGAAACAAACTGGCACTAGCCAGCTTCCTTGTTGCAAGTTGGTTAGCTCAGCTACTGTAGCGAGGTAGATATGTTTGATAGTAGGCAATTGTTGTATTAGCTAGTTAGGCCATAGATAATTAGCTAGCTATTTACTGTCCAATTAACCATCTGTGTCAGTAAGTTAAACCTTAGCAACTGTCTATGAAGTGTGTCTGTAGTCAACATCGGTGTTCGAATACCCGTACTAACATACTGTATACTACACACTATTAGTTAATTTCAGTACACTGTAAACTCACGGTATCCTTTCAGTTGGGCGTACTAGCTCTTCGCCCGTCTACCGGAAGCTGGTGCTGTTGCTATGCAACCTCTTGCTAGCTAGTTAGCGTAACAAATGACTAGTTAGACATTTTACGACTTCTGGTGTGTTCTTAAATTCAATCTGGAGTGCCAGAGTGCTTGTCCGCTTGTAAATTCAGAGCGTTTCGCTCTCGGAGCTCGGGCTTTGAGCATTCAGACCTTACAACGGCAGGAAAGCTAACGCTGGCTAGCTACTTCCAGAGAAATGAGACTACTCTGACCATTTTACAAGCCCTATTAGAGCTGGATAGGCTGTTGTCATGTTATCCAGAGTGTTGGTGACTGTAACTGCTGCTGGCAACAATTGAAGTAAACTTTTTTTTTGCCGACACCTGCCATGCGCTCTGGTACACTCAGAAGAGGGTGCTCTTAAATCGGAGTAGGTAGCCAGAGCGAATTTACGAAATCACCAGTATTCCTTTGAGAACGCACTATTATACCACTTAGCTGAGAATGACGGGAATAATCCATTCAATAAACGTTGGGTGGTTAGTTAGCCTATAGTTATTATACTGGACGTTTGATGTATAAGTAGCCAACTAACGTTAGGACCGGTACATACTGCTGTAATGATATGCTATGTGGTTCGTAAGGACATTGTAGCTAACAAATTGTCATCCAACCTAAATTGTAAGTTAACTTATTTGAAAAGTCATTACTTTATTACATTTAACATTTGTCATAGTTAAAGCAATGATTTTGTATCCGCTCTCGTTGTACTTCAGCGGCATATTTTCCAACATTTTTATTTTCCTCAAATCTTGAAATGTGAAGCCACGCCCATTTCCTGAAATTGCATTATGGTCCCTAAACTACAGAAATAGTGTCCTCTGCGTGTATACTTCATATTTTGACGAATTTAGTACGCTTCCGGGAACTTCTGGCATACTAACTATATCCATACCAATAAGCATACTATATACTCAATTCACGTCACAAATAGTACGGTTAGTGCTGTTAGTATGAGTATTCGAACACAGCCTACTTCAGAGACATAAGCTATGTGAGAATAGCAATTGCATGCTCCTCGTGTCCTCTCGCCTCTTTCTCAAAACCCATTGGATGAGAAAGTCCGAGGTCCCGCCCCTCTGACTTTCTCTTCAAATGGGTTTTGAGAAGGAGATGAGGACATGAGGAGTATGCAATTGAGAAAAGGTCTGTGTTTAATTTGACACCAACTGACAATGGTGTTCAGGACTGAGCTGGCAGTGGATAAAACCAAGCGGAAGAAGCGAAGAGAGCTGACTGAGGAACAGAAGCATGAAATCAAAGAGGCTTTTGAGCTGTTTGACACAGACAAAGACAAAGAGATAGACTACCACGAACTCAAGGTAAACCTCTACCTACAATTACCTTATCATTACTAGGATTCTGTTGTCCCCTTTTGCTGTCTAATCTTCACTCATACTTTGCCATATCTCTCTTTCAATTCTCTCACAGGTGGCAATGAGAGCTATGGGTTTTGAGGTGAAGAAAGTAGATATACTGAAGATACTAAAAGATTACGACAGAGAGGGGAATGGCAAAATAACATTTGATGACTTTAATGAAGTTGGTATGTTTCCTGCTTTGTTTGCGTATGTGGAACCCTGTACAGTATGTGTTATGGCTGCTCTTCAAGCGTGTAACCCTGTGTCTGTTTACCCATGTGCGTGTGTCTCAGTGACAGACCGTATCCTGGAGAGGGACCCAAAGGAGGAGATCCTGAAGGCCTTTAAGCTGTTTGATGATGACGACTCCGGGAAGATCAGCCTGAGGAACCTGAGACGTGTGGCCAGAGAGCTAGGAGAGAACATCACGGATGAGGAACTACGCAGCATGATCGACGAGTTCGATACAGACGGAGACGGAGAGAGTGAGCACACACACAAATGCGTAGAGCAGACACGCACACATTCAAAGTGGGAATAACCACCAACTAAAAATGTCATACTGACTTTCAACGTTCAAAACAAAGTTCTCTCTCTCTCTCTCTCTCTCTCCCAGTCAACCAGGAGGATTTTGTATCCATAATGACTGGAGACTCCTGATTGAAGGGCTGCTGCTCTGGGGGCTTGGCTAGGAGGCCGAGGCTATAGATTCACTGTGGGATGGATAGGTCCCCCAGGTCACTGAGGGACTGCTAAATAGCTTACCTTGTCTCCTTTCCTTTTATCTACACTGACCGACCAGAACTGACCAGGGGAAGTAGAGGAGAGTAGGTAAGAATGCCACTGTAGAGTACTGCGACTCAAAATCTCTCCCAAATAGCACTGCTGTCGCTCCTGTTCTTTTCTTTGTTGGAACATCTTGTGTGTTTTTACAATATGTCTGGTGCAAATACAACCAAATATTGTATGTTCTTTTCTTTTAGTAGAGTTTCTTTTCAAAATTTGAATTGATGCACTTGCTGCGCTGTGTATCCATACCGTACAGAAAACTGTACACATTACATAACAGGTCATGTCTCTGAGACATTCCTTGTAAGATCCAACGTTTTCAATAGTATATCTAGATGGCGGTTTTAAATACAAACTGGCTTCACCGACCACATTTTGTAGTTTAGTAGACTATTTGTATTTAATTCTTTTTCTTTTTAATGTTATTTATTTTACATAATAAACACAATTGACTGACTTTTGCTCTTGGATCGGTATGTACGGTGTGGAGCCTCGACAAAATGGGTGCAGACCAAGGTTATTATAGTTTTATTAGTTTGGGTTTTATTTCTATTTGGTTTTGTTGTTTTTTAAATTCAGTTTATTTTCAGACTTGATTTACTAGTTGTTGTTATTCAGTTTTAGTTTTAAAGACATTTAGTTTTAGTGTTCTAACAATGTAATGGGTCAATAATTGAACACATTTAGGGTGTGTTGTATGGTTTTCAGCTTTTAACACATTAATTGCAAGAACTGACCCACGTGTCTGAGTAATCATTACATAAATTGTGTTGTTCAACCACATATGTTCTAAGAGTGTAGAGACAGAAAGTAGCCTATGTATGGGAGGCTAGGAGCCATGGAGGGAGGCTAGGAGCCACGCATTTTCTGTACCATGCACGCAATTCGAGGTCAAAGTATGCTGGTAGAAAAAAAACAACCCTAAAATATGCAAAAGGCTTCTAGTTCAAGGCACATTTAGGTGGTGGGACGAAGCCTTACAAAAGGTGAAGTTGATCCTCGTTGATGGAGGAGCTGATTACGTTTTTGTATATGACGGTAAAACATTCTTATGATGACTATATAACATTTGTTGGCACCTTCAATTCCTGCACATTTTCTCATAAGTACAGTAATACTCACGTTTGGATACACCTACTCATTCAAGGGTTTTTATTTTTACTATTTTCTACATTGTAGAATAATCGTGAAGACATCAGTACTATAAAATAACACACGTGGAAACTTGTAGTAACCAAAAAAGTGTTAAACTAATAAAAAATATATTTGAGATTCTTCAAAATACGTGTGTGTAACCCTTTGCCTTGATGACTGCTTTACACACTCTTGGCCTTCTATCAACCAGCTTCAAGGTAGTCCCCTAGAATGCATTTCAATTAAAAGGTGTGCCTTCTTAATCAGTTGTGATAAGTTAGGGGTGGTATACAAAAGATAGCCCTATTTGGTAGAAGACCAGGTCCATATTATGGTAAGAACAGCTCAAATAAGCAAAGGGAATTGACAGTCCATCATTACTTTTAAGGCATCGAGGTCAGTCAATCTGGAAAATGTCAAGAATTTAAGTTTCTTCAAGTGCAGTCGCAAAAACCATAGAGGTATGATGACAACTGGCTCTGAGAGCTCCAGAGTTCCTCTGTGGAGATGTGAGAACCTTACAGAAGGAAACGTATCTCTGCAGCACTCCACCAATCAGGCTTTTATGATAAAGTGGCAAGACGGAAGTCACTCCTCAGTAAAAGGCATGACAGCCTGCTTGGAGTTTGCCAAAAGGCAGCTAAAGGACTCTCAGACCATGAGAAACAAGATGCTCTGGAGAAAACCTGTCACCATCCCTACAGTGAGGCATGGTGGTGGCAGCATCATGCCGTGGAGATTTGTTTCAGCAGCAGGGATTGAGGGACTAGTCAGGATCAAGGAAAATATGAACGGAGCAAAGTACAGAGATCCTTGATGAAAACCTGCTCCAGAGAGCTTAGGACCTCAGACTGGGGTGACGGTACACCTTCCAAATGGACAACGACTCTGTCTTGTTTCGCACACTTTGTACAAAATAATAAAATGCAGTACTACAGGATATTTCTTAACTTAGCTCTTTATTAGCTAGCTATAACTGGCATGTTCACGTATCGCCAACCAGGATCAAACTGCCCATGACCTAACCATTTGGGTGGTCTTAACCAATCATCGCACAGTATGATATGGTGGTAAAATGCATCCAATTACAATTCAGTATGTTTACACATGAATATTACATCCCCCTTCTTTTAAAACAAAAGAAAAATGTTTACATATTCTAAGCGTTTCTTTGAATACATGCTCTGTAGTTTGAACTCAATGTAGGTACCCTTTTATATTGCATACTACACCAACTGAATCAACATAGACTCTGAAACAATAATCCAACATACTGTTACTTTTCCAACAAGGGATTCTCATCAACTCAGCTTCCACTGTAGAAATAACATCTTAACATTTCAAACAAATACAATACCAAAGCATTTCAAGTGAACTTTCAATGACAAGTTTAGTCTGGAATTCTTTTAGGGCAGCGATCTGCCTACACCCTTTGACATTTCACAGGTCTAGGACAGCTCTGGGCTTGACCTCTCTTCCTGACCTTGTGCGATATGATGCTGAGCATGCTTCTGTGTCAGTCAACAGTTCTTGTGGTGTTGCAGGTAAGTATGGTGTATGTTGTGCTGTGTGTGTTTAGTCCATCAAGTTCTCTTTCAGGGGAACAGTTCATCGTCAGAGGAACAGTTCTCGTCAGTGTGTTGTTCTTTTGTGTTCAGTAGGTGACGACTGCGGCGGTACACCGCTCCTTCTGCGGTGCGGACGTGATATGAACGTTCAGTGTCAGCTGGCTAGATGACGACTGCTGGCTTCCAGAGGCCATGCTCCTGGATTCTAACTGACTCTGTCGATCAGTGGTGGCAGTGGTCTACCTGACCTGTCGTAGTATCGCTTTTGTTGTTGTTGTCGTCTCTGTGCACGTTTTCCATGCATTTCCTTGTAGCTGACGACCTCAGGTTGCAGCTGCTGGTTGGTGCTGGGAAGGGTGAGCGAGGTCTGCGGCTCATCAACAGCTGGGCTGGTAATTTGAAGTTGTCAACTGGAGTGTTGCGGTATGCAAGGAGACTGAGGTAGGGGTCTCTCTTGTCTGCTTTTGCTTTGTCCATGAGTGATTTAGCAATCTGCACAGATTTTTCAGCAAGGCCATTACTTTGAGGATAATGTGGGCTTGTGGTGACGTGTGTGTAAACTCCCATGCTTTTGTGAAGGATTCAAACTCATTTGATTTGTAACAGGGCCCATTGTCAGATATTAAAGTCTCTACAATGCCATGCCTGGCAAAGGCTGCTTTCAGCTTGTGTATCACAGCTGCAGATGTGGTGCTGTGAAGCTTGTCGAGTTTGAAGTATCCACTGTTACAATGTAGTCCTCGTTGTTCCAGGTGAACAGATCGGTTGCCACGACCTGCCAGGTTCGGTCTGGGATACAGTGAGGTAACATTGGCTCTTTGGTGTTTGAGGGGCGTCGTTCAAGACATATGGCGCATTTACCAACGATGTCCTCTATTTGTTTGCACATTCCGGGCCAAAACAAAATGTCCCGTGCTCTCTGTTTGCACTTTTCCATGCCCATGTGTCCAGCATGGATCTTTGTCAAAATCTCTTCTCTGAGACTGGTAGGAATAAATTATTTTCTCTCCTTTGAAAAGTATTCCGTTGATCTGTGATAGTTCATCACGATGGTTACAGAATTCTGAGATGCTCTGAGGGCATTTTCTCCTCTCCTCAGGCCAGCCATCCTGTATGACTTTCCTCAGCTGTGTGAGTTGAGTCCTTTTCTGTTTCTGCTTGGATCTCCTTCAGTTTTGTGTCACTAACTGGTAAGTTGCTGTACACTGTGTGCACTTGCATGTCCATGCCTTCACTGAGGCTGCTGTCCTTATAGGTAAGAAACTTCCTGGAGAGTGTGTCTGTGACAGGGATGTCTTTGCCTGGACGGTGAGTGATTGTGAAGTCACATTTTTGTAGTTGAAGGATCATTCTCTGTAGCCTTGGTGGGGCTGCGGCTAGTCGTTTCCTCATAATTGACTCAAGGGGCTTGTGGTCTGATTCCACAAAGACTTGTCATCCATATATGTACTGATGGAAACGTTTACATCCGAACAGAATGGCGTAGAGCTCCTTTTCGATTTGCGTAGTTGATTTCACAGTCTGTGAGAGATTTGGAAGCGTAGCCGATGGGCTTTCCTTCTTGCAGTAGCACTACACCTAGTCCATACTTCGACGCGTCCACTTGGAGTCTGAGCTCTTTGTCTGGGTCGTAGTAGGCAAGGATTGGTCCTGGTTCTCTCGTGATCAAGTCTTTCACATTCTGGAAAGCAATGACGTGTTGCTTGTCCCAGAGAAACTCACTGGACTGCTTTAGCAGTTGACGCAGGGGTGCATTAGCATTGGAGAGGCTGGGTGCAAACTTGGCTAAGTAGTTGACCATGCCAAGCACTGTTTCCAGCTCTGCATGGTTCTTTGGTGGCCCCATTTCTTTTATGGCTGAGATCTTTTGTGGATCTGGCTTGATTCCATTCGCTGTGAGAAGATGTCCGAAGTAGCTGACCTCTGTAGCGCCGACTGTGCTCTTCTCTGGGTTGAGCCGGACTCCTCTCTCGCGGGACCTTTGCTGCATCGTGCGGAGGTTTCGGTCGTGCTCCTCTTTGGTTCGACCATAGACAAGGATGTCGTCCACAATGGCCACAACTCCGTCGAGGCCTTCGTACATTTCGTCTATCTTTCGCTGAAACTCGTCTTGGGCTGAGATATTCCCAAAAGGCTGGCGGTGGAACCTGTAGCGTCCAAACGGTGTGTTGAATGTTGTGATCTTAGATTACTCTTCTGTGAGCTTGATAGCCCAGTAGCCTGATCTAACGTCCATGGCACGGAAGTAGTGTGCTCCCGCTAGCTTGTGTGTGATGCTATCTAGAGTCAGTAAAGGGTAATGGGGGCGTTTGATAGCCTTGTTCAAGTCTCTTGGGTCGAGACATACTCGGAGCTTGCCTGTGCGTGGTTTCTCCACCACCACTAACGCGTCTACCCAGTCAGTCGGTTCTGTAACCTTGGTGACTATGTCAGATTGCTCCATGCTCTCCAACTCTTTCTTCAAACGGGCAAGGAGAGCAAGGGGAATCTTTCTCGGTGGGTAGAGGTGAATGGTACATTCTCCTGGGAATAATCCTATTCCTGTAAAAACATCAGCAAACTCCTCCAGTACATTTTGTCTCTACTGGTGCTGTCACTGATAAAACTAGCTTGATGAGGTCCATGTCTAAACATGCTTTAAGACCTAGCACTGCAGGTGCTCTAGTGTCAACAACATAAAAGTCCAACATGTCACTTTCCTTGTATTTGAAAGTGCATGTGCCTTTTACTGGGAGCTGTTCACCACCATAACCAGTCAGTCTGCACGTGGTGGGCTGTAGGTCGTACTCAGATGTCAAGCTGTGGTACTGGAATAATGTTTACTTGTGCACCAGTGTCTAGTTTGAACTTTAGCTTTGTGTCTTGTGTTCCCATTTCAATGTCAGCAAAGGCTTGCTCTGTCTCTGATATTTGACTTTTCTGTGTCACTGAATCAATAAACAGTTCATCAGCGTTTGACTCTTTCAAATCAAATCAAATCAAATTTATTTATATAGCCCTTCGTACATCAGCTGATATCTCAAAGTGCTGTACAGAAACCCAGCCTAAAACCCCAAACAGCAAGCAATGCAGGTGTAGAAGCACGGTGGCTAGGAAAAACTCCCTAGAAAGGCCAAAACCTAGGAAGAAACCTAGAGAGGAACCAGGCTATGTGGGGTGGCCAGTCCTCTTCTGGCTGTGCCGGGTGGAGATTATAACAGAACATGGCCAAGATGTTCAAATGTTCATAAATGACCAGCATGGTCGAATAATAATAAGGCAGAACAGTTGAACTGGAGCAGCAGCACAGTCAGGTGGAAGTTGAAACTGGAGCAGCAGCATGGCCAGGTGGACTGGGGACAGCAAGGAGTCATCATGTCAGGTAGTCCTGGGGCATGGTCCTAGGGCTCAGGTCAGTTGAAACTGGAACAGCAGCATGGCCAGGTGGACTGGGGACAGCAAGGAGTCATCATGTCAGGTAGTCCTGGAGCTCAGGTCCTAGGGCTCAGGTCCTCCGAGAGAGAGAAAGAAAGAGAGAAGGAGAGAATTAGAGAACGCACACTTAGATTCACACAGGACACCGAATAGGACAGGAGAAGTACTCCAGATATAACAAACTGACCCCAGCCCCCCGACACATAAACTACTGCAGCATAAATACTGGAGGCTGAGACAGGAGGAGAGAAACTTTTGATTGACATTTCATCTTCACTCACTGTGTGTACTGTTTTTCCACGGTAAGCTCTGCACACTTTTGTAAGGTGATTCCATTTTCCACATTTAGTACACTGTTTGCCTTTAGCTGGGCAATTTCCTTGTTCGCCATGCACTTTGTATCCACATGTATTGAGTCTCTGTCGCTGTTTTGGAGTTATGTCTCTCTCCGTTCTAACACGTGCTCTCGGTGTGCTTTGATGTCTGCCTGACTGCGTGCACTGCTTGCTCACGTGATGCGCTCGTGCTGCCATTCGAAATGGTTTTCATCTGAGCCTGTGCTAGCTCGTGAGATCTGGCTATGTCAATAGCTTTGTCCAGCGTTACCTCAGACCCAACATTCAAAAGTTTCTCTCACTCGCGGTGTGTGTATTCCAAATACAATACGGTCCCTGACCATCTCATCCTTGTTTGCATAATCACAGTCTTTCACAAGCAGAGAAATCATTGATGCCTACCCAGAATGCACTGTTTCTGGTGAAGTTGTTCTTCCATTACATGTTTTCCAAAGATGATTTATTCAAGTATGTGTTGATGACCAAAAATGTAATTTTTTTTTCCATTCTTTGAATGTTTTTACTTGGTTTACTGGCAATAGACAGAAACTGTTCAAAAGACTCGCTAGCTCCCTGTACTTTCGCATGGAATTTGTACCTAGTGAAAATCGTATTTTGTTTTCGGCACAACATATGCTTCAAAACGATCGTAGTATGTTTTCAGTACCTTTTGATTCAGCCACGGTAAGTGTCCATGTGTTGTAAATATCTCTCCCCTTTTCACCGATCCAGAGGAGCAAGTAGCTGCATTTTTTCTCTTCTCCTCTGTCCTTCAGAGGACCCGTGAACATTAGCCCCACATGCTGTTTGTACTTACGCCAAGTTTGTAGACTCCCAGACCATTCGAGGTGAAGGAACTCCAGAAAAATCCATCTTGTAAGACCTTTTACTCTGACACCATGTCTTGTTTTGCACACTTTGTACAAAATAATAAAATGCAGTACTAGAGGATATTTCTTAACGTAGCTCTTTATTAGCTAGCTATAACTGGCATGTTCACAGATCGCCAACCAGGATCAAACTGCCCATGACCTAACCATTTGGGTGGTCTTAACCAATCATAGCACAGTATGATATGGTGGTAAAATGCATCCAATTACAATTCAGTATGTTTACATATATGAATATTACAGACCCTAAGAAAACAGCGAAGACAATGCAGGAGTGGCTTTAGGACAAGTCTCAATGACCTTGAGTGGCCCAGCCAAAGCCCGGACTTGAACCCAATCGAACATCTCTGGAGAGATCTGAAAGTAGCTGTGCAGCAACCCTCCCCATCCAACCTGACAGAGCTTGAGAGGATCTGCAGAGAAGATTGGGAGAAACTCTCCAAATACAGGTGTGCCAAGCTTGTGGAGTCATACACAAGAAGACTCAAGGCTGTAAATGCTGCCAGAGGTGCTTCAACAAAGTACTGAGTAAAGGATCTGAATACTTATGTAAATGTGATATATCAGTGTTTGGCATTTTTGCACATTTGTAAAAAATCTAAATCTGTTTTGGCTTTGTAATTATATGGTTGTGTGTGTGTGTGTGTGTGTGTGTAGATTTGAGGAAAAAACAGAATTTAATTAGAATAAGGCTGTAACGTAACTGTGGAAAAGCTCAAGGGGTCTGTTTTCTTTCCGAATGCACTGTATATAAGTGAACTCTTAACTTAAGCTTTACGAAACTTCTAGTCGATCAAATTAACCTCGCGTAACCAATAAGACATTACATTTTTTGTTGATCAAATTCAACACAATCTATATATTTTGTACACCAAAAAATAAATTACGGGTCTACATCTAAATATTGCTCCCAGCATTGATCAAAGCTCAGAACACTATTATTGATCTGACTGAAACATGTTTGCGCCAACCTCTGCGAACGAGCGGAATCATGAACAGTGGCTTGTTATCCCCCGGTTTTGTCTTTTGCAGCACATTCGCTGCTAGCCATAGGCCGAAGGCCTGAGACAAACTACCCAGCACCTACTCGGCTCTGCTGACCAGTGTGTTTGCGAGATGCCAGACAAAAGGCCATTTTAAAACCTTCCTGTGACTCCTGCATGTCTATAGACATCCTCCAAACAAAACTGACTCGGATAATGGGTGCACTACTGGTAAATAGTCGCTTATAGATACTGTATGTCAATCAGTCAGTCAGGTGGCTAGCTGTCAGCAGAGTTCTATTGCAGTAAAGTTGACATTAAACTGAGCCTACCTCAGCAGGAGCTAAAAATACACTGAGTAGGCTACTGAGAAAGACAATGTTCCTAGGTTTTGGCCTTTCTAGGGAGTTTTTCCTAGCCACCGTGCTTCTACACCTGCATTGCTTGCTGTTTGGGGTTTTAGGCTGGGTTTCTGTACAGCACTTTGAGATATCAGCTGATGTACGAAGGGCTATATAAATACATTTGATTTGATTTGATTTGAATGTTGCGCTCAGTAGTGAGGGCAGGCTGCAATGCATGCAGGAGGAAGCGGAGGAGTTGGAGAGAAAGAGGAAGCAGAGAGCGGGGATGCTAGGAAATACATCTCTTTAGAGAATTTCATGCCGTAGCAACATCTTAAGGTCCCAAACTTGGGGTCAGGGACACATGTGGGGTCCCCTGAGAAAAGTGGTACTAATCTTATCGAACGAGTTAGGAACTTAAAGATATGTTTCAATATGAACATCTTCCATATAGGCCTTATGTTAAATCCTGAAATAAAAATGCTAAACAATAGAGTTGAACAGATATCACGTTTTCGTGTCAGTGTGAATCATCTCATATTTTCCCACTTTCGGGGTATATTGTTACAATTGTATAGCTAATAGGCTATCTGTTTGTAGATCAGCTGAGGTGAATGAACTTACAGCAGCTAAGGTGATAATGGCAGGGGGTATTTTTTTCCTTGTTTTTTACTGTTCTCCAAACGGCATTTAAAGTTTTTTTTTTTATTGTATAGAAATGCAGTAAAGTTACTTCAATTACCCCCCCACCTCCTTCCGGACCTCACTAAAACTCTAACCTTGGTTATGGCGTCATTACGACAAAGGTAGTTAACTACAGCGTTTAGTCAACTAAGCGAGAGCACTTTCCTGCCTGCACATGATTTGATTTCCGCAGTGGTAGAAAGCGCGAGCGCATTGACAAGCAAAGAAACATGTGCAGTGTTGCAGTAGTTCAGTAATCGTCGCTGCCTGGATGGAAGCCGACATGGCACAGACAGCTGCTCTGCTAATACCGTCCTTCACAGAAAGTTATTGTAGAGGGTTTTTAAGATTAGTCGGCCAATGTTAATCAGTTCTTGATCTGTCCCCTTGATATATCTTTGTGTCGACAGTAGGCTGCTGCTAATGTGATAATAGTCAGTTCAGGGACGGAGAAACAAGCTCATATAGGCCTAGTTCAGTTGGTGTCCCCCACGATGAAATCGGGGAGGGGACTGTTGATCTCTTCGTACGATAATCACCTGCAATATCTGACAGCACTCGCCTGATTTTTGACTGAACTTGGGCGAATGATGCATCTTGCCATAGATATCCAGCATTTATTGAATTACTCTGGAAAAAGTGATGCTACTCTTCTGTCACCGAATGACCGATCTGCGTGAGACTTGATATGTGGCGTCTATGGATAAAGGTCTCGCAATATTTTACAAAATTTGAGTGAATGATGTGTCTTGCATCATTCGTGGGGGACTACATATTTGCTGTTCCCTTGTTTCATATTCCAAATATCCTACAGCAAGCTAGGCTACTACTACATAGTATGCAGTAATTCAATTATTTAGATTTTTCTCCCTTAACAACATTTTCACTAGACTATCCACATAATTAGAATAATCATTACACTTAAATGATGTGAAAGTGTCATTGAGATGACCTCAATTTAATTTAGGAGACTTCTGTGTTGGTTACATTGTTTGATATAATTTAAGACTCTAGGTTTTGTGAAATAGCGGTCGAAATTAGAGCAATTGTTACCCGGATGTAAGTTCAGTTAGGGAAGGGTTTACTGTGCAGCCGTCTTCATCGACCTTGCCAAGGCTTTCGACTCTGTCAATCACCATATTCTTATCGGCAGACTCCGTAGCCTCGGTTTTTCGGATGACTGCCTTGCCTGGTTCACCAATTACTTTGCAGACAGAGTTCAGTGTGTCAAATCGGAGGGCATGCTGTCCGGTCCTCTGGCAGTCTCTATGGGGGTGCCACAGGGTTCAATTCTCGGGCCGACTCTTTTCTCTGTATATATCAATGATGTTGCTCTTGCTGCGGGCGATTCCCTGATCCACCTCTACGTAGACGACACCATTCTGTATACTTCCGGCCCGTCCTTGGACACTGTTCTATCTAACCTCCAAATGAGCTTCAATGCCATACAACACTCCTTCCGTGACCTCCAACTGCTCTTAAACGCTACTAAAACCAAATGCATGCTTTTCAACCGTTCGCTGCCTACGCCCAACTAGCATCACCACCCTGGATGGTTCCGACCTAGAATATGTGGACATGTATAAGTACCTAGGTGTCTGGCTAGACTGTAAACTCTCCTTCCAGACTCATATCAAACATCTCCAATCTAAAATCATATCTAGAATCGGCTTTCTATTCCGCAACAAAGCCTCCTTCACTCACGCCGCCAAACTTACCCTAGTAAAACTGACTATCCTACCGATCCTCGACTTCTGCGATGTCATCTACAAAATAGCTTCCAATACTCTACTCAGCAAATTGGATGCAGTTATCACAGTGCCATCCGCTTTGTTACTAAAGCACCTTATACCACCCACCACTGCGACCTGTATGCTCTAGTCGGCTGGCCCTCGCTACATATTCGTCGCTAGACCCACTGGCTCCAGGTCATCTACAAGTCCATGCTAGGTAAAGCTCCGCCTTATCTCAGTTCACTGGTCACGATGGCAACACCCACCCGTAGCACGCGCTCCAGCAGGTGTATCTCACTGATCATCCCTAAAGCCAACACCTCATTTGGCCGCCTTTCTTTCCAGTTCTCTGCTGCCTGTGACTGGAACGAATTGCAAAAATCGCTGAAGTTGGAGACTTATCTCCCTCACCAACTTCAAACATGTGCTATCTGAGCAGCTAACCGATCGCTGCAGCTGTACATAGTCTATCGGTAAATAGCCCACCCAACTTTACCTACCTCATCCCCATACTGTTTATATTTATTTACTTTTCTGCTCTTTTGAACACCAATATCTCTACCTGTACATGACCATCTGATCATTTATCACTCCAGTGTTAATCTGCAAAATTGTAATTATTCGCCTACCTCATGCCTTTTGCACACAATGTATATAGACTTTTTTTCCTACTGTGTTATTGACTTGTTTATTGTTTACTCCATGTGTAACTCTGTGTTGTCTGTTCACACTGCTATGCTTTATCTTGGCCAGGTCGCAGTTGCAAATGAGAACTTGTTCTCAACTAGCCTACCTGGTTAAATAAAGGTGAAATAAAAATAAATAAAATAACACAACAAGCATGCTGTCGCACAACTATGCAAGGACCACAGCTCATGAAAATAGTTATCTTCAAAATAATGTAAGGGTTTCTTTGTATTCTGTCTGAAGAAAGTCAAGAAAAGTTCAATGGAAAGAATGAATGGATTAAATCGGGTGTTGAAGCTGCTATTGATTGGTGAGGACTAGGCTATTCACTGCAGTATTATTACTAATAATTTATCTTTAGCTCTTGGAGTCCCAGGAAAAGCTAGACTAGGCCTACAATAGCTTGTTGTACACTTATTTCTAGCATTTTATTTACTACCAGAGCCTGCTCTTGCTTGCTGAACGTAAAATACAAAAAACAAAAGAACTGGAGGGTATTCATTATGTCAATTCTTTTGCAAAACGTTTCTTAACCAGAAGCAAACGGAACAAAACGGTGAGGGACCTACCTGAATTTGTCCAATAGAAACTCTCTTTTTGCTTTGTTTTGTTATAAATGGTAAATGGTTTCAGTAATGAATAGGCCCCTGGCTGGGAATTGGGAAGGAGGGAGAGTGGAAGAAGGAGAGAGGGAGCGAGATCGATCAAAATATACCATGTGAGTAGCCTGCTAATGTACCTTTCTGGACCTTTTGCAAACTGTCTAGAATAGACCCATAACTGATCCAAATGGTTGCCTAATCAAGCCTAGCTTGTATGGTACTCCCTGTATATAACTTCATTATTGTATTTTATTTTATTCCTCGTGTTACTGTTTTGTGTTACTGCATGGTTACCAAGGGCTCATAAGCAAGCATTTCACAGTAAAGACACCGGTTGTATTTGGCACACTATAATCAGAGGGATAGTATCAATATTATGTATGCCAGTCTCTTGCCCATAAGTAAAGGAGAGACTGACTGCATCACATTTTGTTTTTAGAAGAAGCATTACTGTGTTGAAAATTCCAAATGGTTTGCATAGTCAATGTACACACAGACTTAACCTGCCAGCCATGTGTGACGTTTTAAATACATGTAGTTCTGTCCTTAAGCTGTTCTTGTCTATTAATGTTCCTTTTCATGTCATTTTTTTGTGTGGACCCCAGGAAGACTAGCTGCTGCAATCGCTACAGCTAATGGGGATCCTAATAAAAAAATGGCCTACATCCCAGCCCTAGCTAATAATTGTGTATTCACCTGATAACAGTAATACATTCCTCATTGTACTGTGTTGCAACCACAGTAGAATATTGTTATTGTCTAAAAATAGAGGCCTACGGGACTGTTTTACTAGCACAGACTGGAACATGTTCCGGGATTCCTCTGATGGCATTGAGGAGTACACCACATCAGTCATTGGCTTCATCAATAAGTGCATCGATGACGTTGTCCCCACAGTGACCGTAGGTACATACCCCAAACATAAGCCATGGATTACAGGCAACATCTGCATCGAGCTATTCTCATCGCCCCCATTCTCATCGACGGGGCTGTAGTGGAGCAGGTTGAGAGCTTCAAGTTCCTTGGTGTCCACATCACCAACAATCTAACATGGTCCAAGCACACCAAGACTGTCGTGAAGAGGGCACAACAAAACCTATTCCCCCTTAGGAGACTGAAAATAATTGGCATGGGTCCTCAGATCCTCAAAAGGTTCTACAGCTGCACCATCGTGAGCATCCTTACTGGTTGCATCACTGCCTGGTATGGCAACTGCTCAGTCTCCCACCGGACAGCACTACAGACGGTAGTGCGAACGGCCCAGTATATCACTAGGGCCAAGCTCCCTGCCATCCAGGACCTCTATACCAGGCGGTGTCGGAGGAAGGCCCTAAAAATGGTCAGACTCCAGCCACCCTAGTCAGACTGTTCTCTCTGCTACCGCACAGAAAGCGGTACAGGAGCGCCAAATCTAGGTCCAAGAGGCTTCTAAACAGCTTCTACCCCCAAGCCACAAGTCACTTTTATTAACTCTACCCACATGTACTTATTACCTTATTAACAAACTGGTGCCCCCGCACATTGACTCTGTACTGGTACCCACCTGTATGTAATCTCGCTATTGTTATTTTACTGCTGCTCTTTAATTACTTTTATTTCTTATTTTTGTAACTGCATTGTTGGTTAGGGGCTCGTAAGTAAGCATTTCACTGTAAGGTCAACACCTGTTGTTTTTGGTGCATGTGACTAATAACATTTGATATAATCAATAATGGAGTTTTTTGGCGGGATGCAAAAAAAAAATATTGACTGCGCTGAAGACGTTTATCGGTCCGCTCATACAGGACTAGTAAAGGCCCAGTGCAATACTTTTGTGAAAACATCTAAACTAAATGTGTGTTTATACCAGCGTTTGTAACTTGTCTCCCCCCCATCCACATCGAAGGGACAGTAGTGGAGAAGGTGGAAAGTTGTAAGTTCCTCGGCGTACCATCACGGACAAACTGACATGGTCCACCCACACAGACAACGTGGTGAAGAAGGCACCACAGCACCTCTTCAACCTCAGGAGGCTAAAGAAATGTGGCTTGTCACCCAAAACCCTGACAAACTTATACAGATGCACAATTGAGAGCATCCTGTCGGGCTGTATCACCGCCTGGTACGTCAACTGCACCGCACAGAACCCCAAGGCTCTCCAGAGGGTGGTGCAATCTGCACAACGCATCACCGGGGGCAAACTACCTGCCCTCCAGGACACCGGCAGCACCCGATGTCACAGGAAGGCCAAAAAGATCAAGGACAACAACCACCCGAGCCACTGCCTGTTCACACCGCTATCATCCAGAAGGCGAGGTCAGTACAGGGGCAACAAAGCTGGGACCGAGAGATTGAAAAACAGCTTCTATCTCAAGGCCATCAGACTGCTGAACAGCAATCACTAACTCAGAGAGGCTGCTGCCTACATTGAGACCCAATCACTGGACACTTTAATAAATGGATCACTAGTCACTTTAAGCAATACCACTTTAATAATGTGTACTTGTTTTACATTACTCACATCACATGTATATACTGTATTTTATACCATCTATTGCACCTTGCCTATGCCGCTCGGCCATCGCTCATCCATATACCTACATGTACATATTCTCAGTCACCCCTTTAGATTTGTGTGTATTAAGTAGTTGTTGGGGAATTGTTAGATATTACTGCACTGTCGGAACTAGAAGCACAAGCATTGCGCGACGCTCGCATTAACATCTGCCAACCAATACTTTCTTGATACGTTTTCCAGTTTCTTGAAATACTTTGCAAATGCAACCTATTTCTATGTGAAAACTGAAATGATCAACTCATTCCTTTTTCCATTTTAGTAGACTCTCTAATCCAGAGTAACTGACATTAGTGAGTGCATACATTTACATCCTTTTTCACACTGCGCCCTGTGTGGCTATGGCTGAACCACTGAATGGTCTGTGTTACCACCTTATTAATAGGGCTACAGTGCATAGGATGCGTTGATCAGTTGACTGACAGGTGTAGGCTACTGTAGAATGATACACTTTTCTCTCGTGTGGATGCTTGCCACCGTTTTACAGGTTTTTCAAAAAGGCAAAATGCCTGAGAGGGACGGTGACTGGTAACAGGGTTCTTAATGATTTTATTTCAGTTTTTGAAATAGTTTTTTTCTGATTTGTTTCAGATTTCGTTTACTATAATAACCTTGGTGCCGACTTCACAATGATGCAACAACTAAGACACTGCATCTCAGTGCGAGGTCTCACTGCAGTACCTGGATCGAATCCAGGCTGCATCACATCTGGCCATGATTGGGAGTCCCATAGGGCGGTGCACAATTGGCCCAGCGTCGTCTGGGGTAGGCCGTCATTGTAATTAAGAATATGTTCTTAACTGACTTGCCTAGTTAATTAAAGGTTAAATGTACAAAAACAATGGTTTGGTCTATCTGTCAGTGTGACTGTCTGTTGTTCTGCCTTTTAACCACTAGAGGGAAGTGTTGTAATATCTCAAACACTTCCATTGGACCAGGGATTGACATATGAGCTACAACACCACACCCATTCTCAGGGATGGCTAACTGGAAGTTCCTTTGGTCTCGAGCAGAGTTAGGTAAATAAGCATTTAGCTTTCTTGCAGCTTATTTGTGGAACAACCTTCAACATGTTCTTAAATGTGATGTTGTGGTGCATCTAAGGCAATTCAGAAAGAGGACCTTTTTTTACTGATGAATGTGGTTTTATTTCATTACTGTTTTTCTTTCTGCTTGCATTTTCTATTTATATGGTGTGTGAATTTTCCGTAATGTCTGGCATTCAGGGCTCATCTGTAAAATATACCTTGGTCTCAGTATGACGACCTGATAGAGGTTAAATAAAACATTTAAAAATGGACTTCTCACTCGACTGCTGTGTGTCTATGGTAAGTGAGGCCAGAACCGCATATATCATACCTGTTATGTAGAACTCATCTTTACTAATAAACCTGAACTTGAAAGGAAGCTAGAGAACTGATACACAGTAAAGAAGTCCGTGGTGTTTAAGATGATGGAGCGTTGTTCATGAGCCTTATTTCTGTTACAGCATATTGCATGACTTTCATTCATATTCCAGGCATGATGCTCAAATTGTCCATATACCCATCATGAGGTTGCTACAACCTAGCCTGTGAATGAAAGTTTACAAACCTTTTCCAAGCCAAACCATATCATAACCACTGCACACAGCCTACATCGTTGTCACCATATTCACTAAAGTAATGTCTTAGTCAACATAGCTAATAAAACTACCGTGTTAGTAAACCCACTACAATCATTCAGCGTTACAGTGTGCAGTCCACATTTCAGTTGAATGCATTCAGTTGTACAACTGACTAGGTACCCCCCTTTCCGTTTCCAGTCAGTAAGCAGTTAATGTAACAGGGTTGGTTTTGTTTCCACTTGCCTCTAAAGAAAGGTCTATTTAATGTTCAAGCATTCTTATTGGTTGGTTCAATTCCGATGACAATAAGGCATGTTGTTATTGGCCCCGCTTGCAGATAGGGGGAGATGGCGATCGTCAGGTCTCCCCAGTATGAAAATGTGATGCAAGGGGTCGGTCACGTTCTGAATACTTTTTTATATTTTACAATGTGTACAAGTTTGCTGTACATTTCTGATTTATACATGTGTGGGTATATGGTACCTGTTAGGGATTGAGGGGCTTTCTGGGATGTGCTTTGGTATATGATTGCTGTATATAAGTGTGTTAGCTAGCATGCACCAATGTAATGGCCACATAAGCTCACTGCTAACACAGTTGTCTTCATGCTACAGATTTTACCATCGACAGCCATCGACATCATTAAGCCCTGCACAACTAACATGCTGTTTCCTATTTAACAACAGGTATTTACACATGTTATATTTTGTATTGTATTTTTGTATTTTGTTTATGCCCAGTATGAAAATATGATGCATGGGATGTTACCATCGACAGCCATCAACATCATTAAGCCCTGCACAACTAACGTGCTGTTCTCTATTTAACAACAGATCATAAATAACGCTCAACTGGGACCACTGGCTGCGGTGATTTATTTGGACAAAACACAATGCAAGGAGAGTACGATTAACATCTGCTATCACCGGTGTCATGACCCGGATCAACAGCATCAATGTAACAGTTTCGCTTGCATCCCTCTCCTTGCCCCTACCTGGGCTCGACCCAGGGACCCTCTCTCTGCACACATCAACAACTGCCTCCCACGAAGCATCGTTAATCGTCGCTCCACAAAAGCCGCGGCCCTTGCAGAGCAAGGGGAACATCTACTTCAAGGTCGCAGAGCAAGTGATGTCACCGATTTAAACGCTATTTAGAGCGCACCCCGCTAATTAGTTAGCCATTTCACATTGGCTACACCGGCGGTCCCCAGTGGCAATAAATTAGTCAAACCAAAAGCTTACCTTGACTTGGAAGAGTTCTAGTGTTGCGTTGGATAGTCATAGCCAGCTAACATAGCATACTTCTGTTTGAGTAGGCTAAACTAGCTAGCTGCATTTGCTGGCTAATTAAGTGAAACTGAAAAATAAATACTATCTCTCTCTTGCTTCTCCTTCATTTTGGAAGAAAATTATTTGTTCAAAACAGTTCAACTATTGTCTTTCTCTTTGAGTCAACTATTCACCACATTTTATGCACTGCAGCACTAGCTAGCTGTAGCTTATGCTTTCAGTACTAGATTCATTCTCTGATCCTTTGATTGGGTGGACAACATGTCAGTTCATGCTGCAAGAGCTCTGATAGGTTGGAGGACATCCTCCAGAAGTTGTCATAATTACTGTGTACGTCTATGGAAGAGTGTGAGAACCATGATCCTCCTATGTTTTGTCCATGTACCCAGAGGAGGATGGAAGCTAGCTGCCCTTCGGCCACACCGTGGTGCTACCATACAGAGTGCTGTTGAGGCTACTGTAGAGCTTCATTGCAAAATAGTGTTTTAATCAATTATTTGGTGACGTGATTATATTTTGTTCAGTTTTATCTAAAAAGTACAACTTTTTAAATATTTTAAAAATATATTTTTTAATGAAATTCACTGAGGTTAATGGTCCTCCCCTTCTTCCTCTGAGAAGCCTCCACTGAAAGAAGTTCACAATAACTGGGGCATAGCCAGACATTTGTTGGTGGGGTGGGGGCTGCAGAAATGTGATTTTTGCCTGACTCCCTAGTGGGTGGGCCTGTGCCCACCCATGCCTACGCCCCTGCACAATAAATACATTACACTGAGAGTTCAAATCAACTCAGGCTGACACCACAATGCTTCCTCATATTTTGGTTTCAGCCAAAACTCCATGCAGGCTGATTTAGATTAAAAGTTTGTGTGATTTACTTTTGGTTTCAGTCCCATAGTTAGTCTCAGTTTGCTTAGGTAATAAACCCAGCCAATCAGATGATGACAGGGTAGATGATTTTGGGAGTTTCCTCCCTGTAATTGGAGGGTTTGAGGTTTCTAATGCCAGTGGTGTGTGTGTGTTTGTCTGTGTAACCCACAGGGGGGAGATGGCGAGGCTGTAACTGGGGAGTTGCTGGGGTAGTTTATTTCTGGAGTCTTTGTGTGTGTGTGTGTGTGTGTGTGTGTGTGTGTGTGTGTGTGCTTCTGAGTGGCTCTGTCCGGACAGTTTGCCCTTATCCAACAGCTGAGCATGTGCCAATGCAGGGGGGCATTTAACGCTCCCCCTACAACCCCCCCGACCCCCTCCACCCTACCCTCCCAACTACCCCCTCACTCCTTTGTCCTGCTGGTAATTATCTGAGTTGATGAGAACTCTAAAAATATGTCATATTGCCCCTCTGCTCTACCCAGTGACTGGCAGTTACACTATTACTGATTGGGAGAATGGACCCGTCCAGAACCTCGGGTTGTGGTTATGATTTTACTGTGCTTTAGTTGAATGTAAGTTGCTCTGGACAAGAGTGGCTGCTAAATTTCTAATACACTCGCTGCCGCGCAGGGATCAGATACCTTTATGGTGATGACAGACAATCAATCAGGGTCAGGGTGACTATCCCCCTATTCTCAGCCTATCTCCCCTCCCTCACATGCCCCTTAACACCCTTTGGACTGAGAAAGCCTTTAGCTACAGGTATATCCCATCACCACGGCTGTAAAGTATAGTTGGTGATAGACTGTACTCTCTATAGCACAATATCACATTGTTGTCATTTTTCCAAATGCCCCAATTATAGACTTTTTAGAGAGCAAAACCCCACGTCTCTCTTTAAAACAGACAAATTCCCCTATTTGTGTTTGTTCTTACGAGAAGTGATGCTCATGTCCGTGATGTGGCTTAAACACCTTGTTTCTATGGTAACATGGGTCAAAGTTCGACACCTGTCAGTCATTAGGTGGGCTGTGCGGGCCATGTGACAACACTTAACCTCCGACACCTGGGAACTGTTTACGGTCACTCCCCTCCCCTCGGGCCAGCGTTAGGATAGGTCAGACAGCTTGACCTGTGGCTCTCCTTATGCTTTTGGACTGGGAGTCTGATGGATCAGTGTGAATGCATGGTACTAGCCTGGACTTCCCCTTCCTCTAGCCTTAGGTGTCCGAGCGACACACACACACACACACTTGAAAACTTGATATGCAAGAGGAATTCATGTAAGGCTTATACCTTTTTTTAAATGAATTCAGTAACACTTTATTTTAAAGCCCAGTTTAACCTGGTACTTTGTATTTACTTGGCAAATCTCTAGAAACGTTCTGCTATTTACCTAGAACAATTTCAACACAATTGGTACTTACCTGGTACCAAGTGCCACATACAGTAGTGAAGCTGGACTTGTGTCAAATAATCTAAAAGAAACCAAAGCCTATTTATTACGCTAATATTAGGTCATTACTGTTTTTAAAAAATCAAAGTAACTATTGGTGGACTGTAAAATGAACCATCCATTCATTCATATAATGACACGTGGCTGTAGCAAGTTGCATATCTGCACAGCTACAGGAATGTACAGGTGAGAACCATGACCCCTGGCCTGACCCGGCAGGAGGATGGCCAGGATTCCACAGGAGATGGAGAATACCCCAAATTCTGCAGTAGAATACCGGTACCCAGAGTTCCACCTTAGAATGACCAGAATTTAGCTGGCTCAAAACTAGCTAGTCAACGTTTTAGTACGATATTTCACAGATGTTCTGGAATCTCCATCGAAAGTGTTTCATTCCAGGAATAAGTTTCTAATCTTTGTCCTGGAAAATGGCCCGTATAGCCCCAGCCTATAGCCCTGTCATGTGTATCCACCTGTCGTGGCCTTGATGGCTGTTGTTCCAGTCAGTTGTTATGACTGACCGAGGATAGAGCTAATGACACTTCAAAGGTACCCCGCTCATTGTTGAGATGCCCTCCTGCACTTAGACGTGTGTTTGGTGTGTGTGTCCCTGCTTGATTGCATGAATTGAGCTGTACTTATAAGTAAGGTTGGGTTTTTTTCAAGCTATTTTCTAAACACCATTGACTGGAAGAGACGCAAGCAGCTGGTGAAGCACACACACACACACACACAGACACACACACACACACAGACACACACACACACACACACACAGACACACACACACACACACACACACACACAGACACACACACACACACACACACACACAGACACACACACACACACACAGACACACACACACACACACAGAGATGTAGCATGGACTGTCAGCTATGCGTGGCAGCTTGGTAAGGGTAGATTAGTTTCCACTCGCTCATGGCTTTCACGGTAACACTATCTTCTGGGGAGTGGAGCCTCAGCCTCTACCCCACATCATCTCATATCTGGACCGAAGCCCCAGTCCCAGCCCAACCCAAACACGTAGCACAGGGCTCTCCGCTGGTCCCAGCCCAACCCTACAGGGCCCCACAGCCTAGCCCAACACAACTATAGCCCATAATCCCTGTGGCAGACCAGCTGCATTCTCCAGTGGACTAAAACATATTTAGTTAGTTGCCATTGTCTCGGTAACTGGCATTTTAAACTTTTACAGCTTGTATACTGCTGGAAGGATAATGGCATGTACAGACAGTGATATTCTTCACTGATTAATCCATTACAAGCACTACTGATTTCTGTGGCCATTGGTCACGCCCCCCCACAGAAGAGGGTAAAAGAGGGGATTTGGAAGACAGGAAACAGCAGGAGAGGAGAGAGATTTTACTCTACACTCTGCCAGTAAACCTACAACATTGCTACACCACAGGTTTATTACAGTTATAGTTTGTTTGACCGTTTCATTCATAACTAAAACATAACACGGCCCATTGAATAGCCACACAAGGGTTTTCTATAGGAAAAGAACATGAAGTGCCATCCGGTCTGTGAAGGAGGCGTAACAATTTAGGGGGAACAGCCGGAACGAGGCTTGAACCAGCAACTCTATGGGAAACAATTCTCCAGCCAAAAGCAACTGAGAGGGGACAGGGGGCACACACTCGTGTGTGAGTGCAGTGTGCACGTGTGTGCGCTTGTGTATACATGTGCATGTAGGTGGGAGAGGTGTGGGTGAAAGACAAATAAGTAGTGTCAGTAGCAATAAGGCTTGTCTGAAGAGAACCAGATGTTTTGGAGAGAGCTCCAGAAAATATTATTACTGGATGAGAGACCAGCCCCTTCCCCTCCTCTGCCCGCCCCTCACACAATAACACCCACACTCTCACCTCAGATATCCCTCTCGGTTCTCTCGTCTCTCTTCATCCTTCTCGACTATCTCCCCTCTCTTCTCTACCACTCTTTTCTATTCTCTCCCTCGTTTATTTCTCTCTCTCCCGCCCTTCACTTCCTGGAGGATGGTGGATCAGGGGCATCAGTCTGTCAGGGGCCATCTAGTAAGTGCACGCACGCACCTGCAAACAGCCACCCACACAAGTCTGTCAGGGGCCGTCTAGTAAGTGCACGCACGCACCTGCAAACAGCCACCCACACAAGTCTGTCAGCTAACTCGTTAGAGTAATCAGATGTGTAAAGTACATAAGTAAAACTACTTTAAAGTACTACTTAAGTATTTTGGGGGGGTATCTTTCCTATTTATGTTTTTGACAACTTTGACTTCACTACATTCCTAAAGAAAATCATGTACTTTTTACTTCATACATTTTCCCTGACACCCAGAAGTACTTGTTACATTTTGAATGGTTAGCAGGACATGAAAATGTTTCAATTCACGCACTTATCAAGAGAACATCCCCGGTCATCCCTACTGCCTCTGATCTGGCGGGCTCACTAAACACACGTTTGTAAATTATGTCTGAGTATTGGAGTGTGCCCCTGGCTATCCGTAAATAAAAAATGCAAAAATGAAATCGTGCCGTCTGGTTTAATTACTATAAGGAATTTAAAATATTTTTTACTTTCGATACTTAAGTATATTTTTGCAATTACATTTACTTTTGATACTTAAGTATATTTAAAACCAAATACTTTTAGACTTTTACACAAGTAGTATTTTACTGGGTGACTTTTACTTTGAGTCATTTTCTATGAAGGTATCTTCACTTTTACTCAAGTATGACAATTGGGTACTTTTCCCATCACTGCATGTAGTATTGGGTATTTTCCACCACTGCATGTAGTATTGGGTATTTTCCACCACTGAGAGTAAATGGCCTGAATGTGTTTTACTATAACAACAAACTGAGCTGAACTCTCAGACTGACGGACTTCAGGACTGCTTAGATTAAGGCTCAAACTAATCATTCACCATCTCAGGACTGTACTGTATATGAGCTGTACAATATATGGTCACTTCCAGACTGGGCCTGTGTGTGTGTCTGGGTGAATCTGTCAAGTCAGCAGGTAGTGGCCAAGTAAAGTCAACAGTGTGGAGAAGTCATTAAACTTGTGTCACTTCCCATCAGCTATAGAGTAGGTTTATACCTGAGCTCTCATGCGTACAGAGATCCCCA